>NW_015388320.1:109078-122939 GCF_001527695.2 Protobothrops mucrosquamatus | reverse complement strand
ACTGTGGTTTTGGAAATGTGTTTCCAGAGGTACACTTACTTTTAAAATATGTTGTGTATACATTTTATAAGAACCCATGCAAAATATATGTAACTTAAAGGCATACAAATGTCATAAATACATCATTTTAGTTATATAGTATTTTCTCCATAATTCAGTGCTTTAATTACTGGCTTACTCATCAAAAACAGCAGTCCTTCCTTTAAAGGAAGATTATTTCAGAGTTAACATGTCCAATGGACTAATAATTTCCTGTACCACTGACCCAATTCAGATAACCTTTTACCTTCATATGTATATAAAGTATGTGTCACTATATATGCCAATTTTACTAGGGAATAAGCTCCCAAGAGCCTAGACTGATTTCTACCTCTAATACAGGATGACAGCTAGTCAGAATCCATCATTTTTTTGTATTTTAATAGATACAATTTTTATAAATCCATGAGTAGATCTATACTTTTAACCTCATTAGGCTATTAGCTTTTGTTGGCAGTTTAATTGTTGCATTCAAAGTAGAATATCTTGGTGCATCCCACTGTAGGATGGAAATCAAATGTGGGAACTAATCTGAATAAAGTTGCCACACATTCCTATAAGCATTTGTAACACTGTCCTAGAACTTAGAGGTCATTATCACAATGGGTGAATACAAAGATATGAATTAGACATGTCCTTGACAGCAGAACTTAATTCTTATTTTATTTTTTATTAACTTTCCTATTTTTCCATCCTTAAACTGTTTAATTACAAATTATATAGTATACTATTAAAATAATTTTATAATATAAAAATTTGAATTATGAAACATTTTGCTTTTCACAGGTAAAGAACCTTTGGCAATGTGTAGCTCTCTATCTGCCTACAACCATTAAAGCACCAAACCTATTTCCAGCATTGTGAGGATGTTTTAATGAATCACAAGCAAAGGCTATGTTCCACTGTTATGTGTTCTAAAGCGGCACTTCCAAACTGAATTTGGAGGACTGCATAACCTAATAGCAGTCAAATAAGAGCAGCTACAAGTTTAATTCAATTTGTATAATATTAAACTGCAGGAAAATGATGATGATGATGATGATGATGATGATGATGATGATGATGATGATGATGATGATGATGATGATATAATGATAATAATAATAAAAGCTGGAAGGGGCCTTAGAGGTCATCTAGTCCCACCCCCTGCTCAGTCAGGAAACCTTATACCATTTCAGACAAATGGCTGTCCAGTCTCTTCTTAAGATGGAGCATTCACAGCTTCTGGAGGCAGGTTGTTCCACTGATTAATTCTTCTAACTCTCAGGAAATATCTCCTTAGTTCTGTGTTGCTTCTCTCTTTGATTAGTTTTCCATCCATTGGAAACTAATAAAATACTAAATATATAAAATATTCTGTATGCTAACAAAATGTTTTGCAAATTTTTCTAACTCTAGAAGAATGCAGCAAAAATCTTCAATGATTGTACTAAAGTTGTTCCAAATTAGAAATCCCTCCATTCATTTGGGAAGCCAAGAATTATTTAGTTATCTATTTAATTATCTAGTTGCAACAAACAGCATATTTGTTTAAAAAAATGACCACTGACCAAGTTTTTATGAACTTGGAAGATTATGGAGATAGGCAGATATCAAAGAAGATTTTGGAAAAGATAATCAAGCAACAAATCAGCAAATACCTAGAGGCAAACAAAGTCATTACCAAAAGCCAACAAGGGTTTGTCAAAAACAGATCATACCAGACAAATCTTATTGCATTCTTTGACCAGGTGACAAAATTAGTGGACCAGAGGAATGCTGTGGATATAATTTACTTGGACTTCAGTAAAGCATTTGATAAAGTAGACCACAAGCTACTATTTGATAAGATAGAAAAACGTGGGTTAGACAGCATCACCACCAGATGGATTCGTAGCTGGCTGACCGGCCGTACTCAGCATGTGGTCCTCAGTGGAACTGCATCTACATGGAGGGAAGTGAGTAATGGGGGCCCAGTGCTCTTCAACATGTTCATCAACGATTTGGACGAGGGGATAGATGGGGAACTCATCAAATTTGCAGATGACACCAAGCTGGCAGGAATAGCCAACACTTCAAAAGATAGGCTTTAAGATACAGAAGGATTTTGACAGATTTGAACATTGGGCGCTATCTAACAAAATGAAATTCAATGGTGAAAAAAGTAAGGTTCTACATTTAGGCAAGAAAAACCAAATGCACATGTATTGTATAGGTAGTACCTTGCTCAACAATAGCAGCTGTGAGAGGGATCTTGGAGTCCTAGTGGACAATCACTTAAATATGAGCCAGCAGTGTGCTGCGGCTGCCAAAAAAGCCAACACAGTGCTAGACTGCATTATAACAGAGGGATAGAAGCAAGATCACGTGAAATGTTAATACCACTTTACAATGCCTTGGTAAGGCCACACTTGGAATACTGCATCCAGTTTTGGTCACCACGATGTAAAAAAGATGTTGAGACTCTACAAAGCGTACAGAGAAGAGCAACAAAGATGATCAGGGGACTGGAGGCTAAAACATATAAGGAACGGTTTAATGAAGAGAAGGACGAGGGGTGACATGATAGCAGTGTTCCAATATCTTAGGGGCTGCCACAAAGAAGAGGGAGTCAAGCTATTCTCCAAAGCACCTGAAGGCAAAACAAGAAGCAATGGATGGAAACTAATCAAGGAGAGAAGCAACCTAGAACTAAGGAGAAATTTCCTGACAGTTAGAACAGTGGAATAACCTGCCTCCAGAAGTGGTGAATGCTCCAACACTGGAAGTTTTTAAGAAGAGACTGGACAGCCATTTGTCTGAAATGGTATAAGGTTTCCTGCCTGAGCACGGGTTGGACTAGATGACCTCCAAGGTCCCTTCCAACTTTATTATTATTATTATTATTATTATTATTATTATTATTATTATTATTATTATTATTATTACTACTACTACTACTACTACTACTACTACTACTACTACTACTATAGAAGAAACTTAGATCTAAGATTTTACACTTTAAAAAAACTGCAGAATTTACACTACTCTATTTCCCCTCCTCCAATATTCCTAAAAATAAACAAAGACATTTGATCTTATTTTATGTTTAGCACAAATTGCTTGTATGTTCTTTGATGCTATGAAACACTGCAATTGGTCATAAGCCATATATTGACCATACTTGTAATAATGCCATCTGCCAATGAATAATTTTTTTTTATTTTAAAGATTCCCAATGGTTCCATTCCAATAAGGCTATATGGTTCAGTTTTCTGAGTGGGACTTGCCTCCAGTTTTTTCCTGCCCATCTAGCACAAGAAGGCAGACTGGGCATGCTGCATGTCCCAGTGCTTAAGCAGTATCATCTTGGGGGTCCATGAAATGTGCCTTCTTTGGCATATTGCCTGCCCTCTGCAATAATATCCTCCCAGAGATCTATATGGCTCCCACCCTAATAATGTTCAGGAAGCTATTAAAGATGCTTCTGTAGGAGGGACTTTCTTTGGTGTTATGTTGTTTATGGGGATGCTCATAATTCTTTTTATTTTTGTTTTTGTTTTCTTTATGTTTAATTGTGAGATGCCCAGAATAATTGGCTTTCCCTGTAGCTGCCTATAAATTGTATGAATAAATATTGTAATACGCAAATGTTCAGTTAATATTAATTCCTTATTGTACTGCAATGCAGGCTTATGCATATCTGCTTGTGAATAAGACATTATATAAGGTCCCGTACTAGAATTGAATTCTGAATTATATGAATATCATTGTGTTGCAAAAATTTATTCTGACAAAAGATATTGAAAGTGTGAGGAATCTTGTATTTTGTTGTGCGTTGGAGAGCAAATTGTACTCAGAACTGGTAGCCTCTAGATGGCACAAGCCATATTGGGCTAAGCAATAACTAACATTTAAATTTTATTCAGAAAGAAACTGATACCAGTTCCATTCCTGTAATAATGATATAATATAGTAGTACTGGGCCTGGCCTGTTATTATTTTGAAGCTAAAGTTTCTGGTGTTCTTCCAGGCAATTCCCTGTTATGTAAATTATATGCAGTCCAGCATTGCCTTTTCTTTTAATGGCTACATTTGATAATGACATCCACTTGGTCTTTCTGACTTAGCCTATTCATTTAAGGAGAATGGAATTGCTCCAGAGTCCAATTTGTAAAGTACAAGAATAAGCACATGTGAAAAACTGAAGTATACAAAGCTTTCACAAATAATGGGCAAGTGGAACAAAGTATATTCCAGCATGAATGAATGAATGAATGAATGAATGAATGAATGAATGAATGAATGAATTTCATTATTATTTGTAAAAATAATAAAGGCTGAAAATGAATAAACGAATAAATTCATTCATTCATTCATTCATTTATTTTCAATCTTTTTTTATTTTTACAAATAACTCAAGGTTGCAAACATATCCAATTCAACTTCTATTTTATCCACAACAACTCTGTGAAGTGGTTGGGCAGAGAAAGTAACTGGCCCAAAGTCACCCAGTTGGCTTTCATGGCTAAGGTGAGACTTGAATTTCTGCTCCTGTCTAATACCATATTTAACATATTATGATGATGTGAATTTTATGTAGATTATTAAAAACACAGAGTGGTGCTTAAAAGTTTGTCCATCTTACTGAAGTTTCAATATTTCTAGATAAAGATGATCTAAAATGTTATCAGCTTTCCAAGCAAATTCTGAATTAGATAAAGATAACCCAATTAAACGCATGAGCCAAAAACATTATACTTGTTCACTTATTTATTCAAAAGAGTTCACAAATTTTCAAGCACCACTGCAGATATGGGGAGAAGATGGAGTGAAAAATGTATGTGAATGTGATACAAACGTGACTGTTCTCACAAAAGCTAAACAGGATTAGATTAGATTGGATGGGAGATCACCAGGAATTCCTAGGCTGTGGACTTGTTTCAGACATTGGAAAAATAACCTAGAAAGCAGCAATGGTAAGTCCTTTCTGTATTGTTGCCAAGAAATCAACAAGAATGTGTTGATGTAGTCATCAGGAGACTTAAATGGATAAAGGCAATCACACTCAGTATAGAACTTTAAATGTGCTTGCAAATTGTAATTTTCTTAAACTTTATTAATTGCACTAATATTTATTACTTTTATTGAACATTAACAGTGCAATTAAATATGCCTGCAGACTGAATGCTGAACTAGGTTTATCACTTATATGTATTAACCTGAACATTTAAGGAATGGCTCACATACATTTGTCTCAGATTTTAAAAAAGTTTCTATTAAGCACTTTCAATACATCAGGACAAATATTAAGGATTAAGAAAGAATAGACAATTTCTCCAAAATCTGTTCTCAACATGCTGTGAAACAAACCTAATTTGTAGAAGTGAGCACTAGACTAAATAGCTAAGACTATATTTGTATGCTGAACACCTACTAGAACTAGACAGTTTATTCAAAAAAGCATCCTCTAAAGTATACTCAATTTTGCATGACCACAAATATGATGATTAAAGATGACCCTTAAAGTTTAAACCCTTTGGACCTTTATAAAATAAAAAAATGTAGTTTTCCTGAATACCTGGGCAGTTCCAGATGCTCAGTTCAAATTGATTAAATATTCAAAATTTCACTGAACATGCTGAGAAGTCTCATACTAATAAAAAAATTACTTGAATTTGTACTGTTCTGGTACACAGAAAAGTGAAATGCAGGTTTCTGATTTAGCTGTAAACTGATACTTCACCCACCACTACTCAGTGTTTGCACAAACATCTTCTGTGGACAATCCAATGTGTACCACAAGATATTTGGCTATGGGGATGTAGGCTATAAAATGTTCCACAAAATTTCTTTGATGAAGCAATAAACTACTGAAAAAATGAAAAACATATTCAAATCATACCTGGATCAAGCATTGTTGTTTCAATGGTGATGATGCAAAACAAGTTTACCAGATCACCTCGATAAATGGTTGGATTATCTGAATGCACTGAAACATTAAAAACAGGTCCTAGGAAGAAAAAAAAAACACAAGTACTTATCTATTTTGCTGCAGAATTTTAATTAAGCTATATACCTATGCAAAACGTTGTAGTCAAATATGTGCATGAAATTATGTCTGATCAAAAACTCACAGAAACAGTAAATCTCATGAACAAAGACATATAGTATCAGGATATAAGTGAATGAATTAGGAATGCAAGATTCTAAAGGACTGAGTATTAAGAAGTCAGAGTGAATTATATAATGTTGAATTAAGACTTCTAGACAATTATGTAAGACCAGGGCTTTTTTTCTCATAGAATGCCCAGAACGGACTTCCGGCACCTTTTTTGAATGGAACCTTGTAGGGTAGGCAAGGCGGGTTGGATGACGTGTGTGAGTTCCGGCACCTTTTTTTATAGAAAAAAAAAAGCACTGTGTAAGACCAAATATAAAACTGAGAAATTAGTGACAATAATGTATTAGTAACCAAAGATTTATAGTAAGTAGTTTTCACTAAGAAGAAAGAGACATATATCACTGAGGTTTTGTATACAGAAAATCATCTTGCAATAGACCAAAATTGGAAGGAAAGGACAATGAGGAAAAGGAAAACTAAGAACATCATGCCTCTTCAATAGGACAGAAGGCATTTTCAACTGCTAAATAGTACACAGGGAAAATAAAACTTAGGAGGAAAAGTAAGATGTGTGGTCTTAATAAATAGTTGATGCGGACTTTGACAAACAACAAAACACCACAAAGTCAAGATTTTATGCATGCCAGACACTGATCACCTTGATTCCATCACTTTTCATTATAGAATCGTTATCACTATGTTTGACATAAAAATATTATACCATTCAGACTTAGTTCATCTTTTTAAAGAAATCTGTTTCATTATTTAACATTTTAAGAAGAATGCATAGAAGACAGTATTAAAAATTATTGTGCATCATTTCTCACATGGAGCAGGAAATAAATATGGATCATGGTTTAAAAACTGTATGGAAAAAGTGTTTAAAAATATAAAGAAGTTCAACCCACCTGAAACTACATTTTCTGTTTTCAAATAGTACACTTAATCTTGGTTGTTCTTTTTGCCAACCTTTCCCTACCTGGCTTTCTCCAGATATGATTGGTAGGAATTCTGTAGTCTCTGGGGAATTGCAGAAATTGCAGTCTAAAATATTGGACGGACAACTGCTGCTCTAAGCTTATTCATGCTACACTAGTTGGGTTTCTGTTATAGCCGAGTCAAGTCGATACTCTCACAGGACACATTCAGGAACACAGCAAGTTTCTATTAAGAATATTATGGTTTGAAAACTACATTACTTTTTTTGGCCAGTGCTGAATCAGCTGCAAGAATCAAACATATGTAATGCAGAGTGAAGTGCAGCTGTGTTTTTGTTTAAAAAAAAAAGTAAAAGAAAACAAGAAAAAATTAATGCACGTTTTTCTTTCACCTACAAAGATTTTGTGCAGTTTTGTGACTAAATTTTACTATAGTGGAAAGAATTACTGCCATGTGAAATAATTTCTAGTTATTCAAATCTTTTTCTCTTAACTGCATATTTATAAGATAAAAGTATGAAATTTTGTAAGCAACCAGGGTAAGAGATAAAGAGGATACAAACAAAAGAACAAGGAAGTTTCTTTATTCTTTGCTTTTAGAAAATGAAGTCACAAAATGAACAGAAAATGCTGCAAATATCAGAATTAGAGATGGGCATTTTTCTCTTTTAGTGAAACTGAAATGTCTAAACAGATAAAGCAACTCCCACACAGAGTATAATGATAAATATTTATATGTATTAAAAACGTTCTACATACTTTCCAGTTCACTCAAAAATTCTTCTATTTAAATTAATCCTGTATCAAGTTCAGAGGGAATTACTGTAGTTTTCAATACCTTACTAAACTATAAATGGAAATGAGGAAAATCAAACGTAAGATCCTGATAAGAGTATTTCCACAGAGGTTACTGGCAATATTTAAAGCAAGATTCATGGAATATATCTTTCCTATTCAGTATCACTTGTACTTAGACTCTCTTACACATAAACCTCTTAGTTCTGCAAATGTACAAACAGGAGAAAGTAGAAAATATAATAAATGATAACTATTACAAACATATTTTTTAAAGGACAAAAATAACTATAGCACTATCTGTTCAATGGGAATTTACTACTAATATATAGTTCTCAACTATGACCACCTGCTCCTTTCCGAATGGACAAACATTATTTGTCTATTTAATTATTAGTTAGATGAATTTTACAAACATTATTTGGATTTTTCTCCAGGAAAATGGATGCTGGTTTAAATACCAAAGTGGGTAGTTTCTCTTCCCTTCACTATTAAATCCCCCTCACAGCAATCTGCCCAGCATCTGCCCACCTTCCACCCAAATCTTTCCTTTTCACCTTGCTCTATATCAGGGGTCCGCAACCCCTGGTCTGTGGATCAGTACCAGGCCTCGGCATGCCAGCAACCGGTCCGCACAAACAAGCAAACCCTATCTGCAGGATGCAGGCAACACACAAAATCATGCACCTTCTGGTCTGCGGAAAAACCTCTCTCCACAGAACCCTGGTGCCCAAAAGTTTGGGGACCTCTGCTCTATATAATCTCTTTCTTCCCTCCCTGCTTCCTTCAAACAAGTGATTCACTTGTTGAGAAATAGGAATAAGAAAATGAAGGTCTTCTCCTAAACTAACAGGGGAAGAAAAATGGAAGAAGAACTGTGAAGTTCAATAGGGCTAGCTTAGGCAACCGAAACTTTCAAAGCATAAGAACAATTATTATTTTTAGTAAATTATCAGTTTTGGAAGAACATTAGATCTTTCAGTCAAATTCTTATCTTGGAGCAGTAGGATGGGAAACTTAAAAAAAAAAATTCAAGGACCATGTTTCAACAGAACCAATCTGTTATTGGTACACAATGGTTTATGTTAAAGAAATTAAAGAGACCCGAATAAAAAAATGAATGAAGCATCTACTCTGATTCCTGTCATGGTTCCAACAGACAGAGACAAATAAAGCAGAACTCCAAGGCTTGCAAATTCCTCAAATAACATGTTTATTAGTTACAAAGTATCGGCACATCAAAAGTGAAACCAAGTCTGGAGACACAAGTAACAATTCCCCAATACAAAGTTAAGAAATCCCACCCCTAAAGCTATGCAAGCAACTACGTTCCCTAATACATCTTCTTGGTGGGCTTTTTATGCAATGGGTAGCCTGCAGTCTCAGGAGCAGCCGATGACCTTGATTCCCACGGGATAAAAGTTTATTTAGACTAGTGAAGCACCTGGCAAATCTCTCCCTCCATTCTATGTGTCAACCGAAAATGAATAGGGAAAATGACTACAGCCATGCTCATTTTTAGAGTTGACAACTCCATTTTATTTCTAACACTTTCCTGAAGCTATTCTCTTTTTCTGTCATTCCCAAGAATCTAGCAGCATGGAAGAGACATGCTGAGATCTGATAGCCTTTTTTAAAAAAAAGAAGTCTAAGGTCTAAATGAAGCTAAGACCACAAGTTGCTTCCCCTAAAACTGGCAATCTAGTAGGATAGTAGGCAACAATATAAAACAATAAAGGACTTTAATGGAAAATTTCATATTTTGGCATTTTGGTGCTATTTATTATCAAAATAAGAATACAACATATATACAACATATACATTCTGCTAAATATCAGGATGTGTTAACTGTTCCCATTTAGTATGACACTTTATTATAGTATATGTTCTATTTTGTTTTAGGTTATAAAAGTCTTATTTATAATTAGGAAAAAACTCTTTTAATAGGAAAACATTTTTTTCTAATATTGAAAAACCTAAAAATAGTTCTGACGGCTATATAACAACGCATTCATTTGGCTCAAGAAATGTGTCCCCCCCAAAAAAAAGTTTACTGAAGGTAAAGCGTTATAACTACCATGACCTTTCAATTCTAGATTGGATTGGACAGTCTAAAAGACTTCCTCCAGCTCTGATTTTAATGTTTAAGTTGATAACTATTTTATCTTTTTTAAAACATAAAAATGAAAGTTTAAATTTACAAATCTTCCTAAAAATAAAAAATAAAACATAAGTTACACCCATATTTAAAAGTTTGTGACATTGAATGCATATGCATTATTCCACATATGCAAAGCCTAACACTTGTTTGAATATGGTTAAAAGAATAGATAAATCATGGATATAAAGGGGCCCTACAGTAAGAGGGATAAGATATATAAGTAGTATACTATTCTTTCTAATATATGAAATATAAAAATATTGGGATAGTGTATGTGAATGAAAAGTTTGGATATTTAAAGGTAATTAACATTGAGAAAATTATGATTGATATAGAGGGGAAATTAAGCTTAAATAAGAATCTTGAAAATAGGATGCATAGTGACTTAATAAGATGACTTTTATGAATATCATTGAAACATAAGCAGATCAGAAAAGATGTTATATGCTGATGTTACTGTTATTTGTATAACACAAGAAAAATATTTATATTTAACCTTGTATATATTGAAAGTATTAAGAACTATATTTGCTTAATGTTGATAAAAGGAGAATACTATTGGAAAAAGAGAAGATCAAAGAAATATATTATTAATTAATAGATTGATTATGGAATTATAGAAATTATTATTGTTTTTTAAATATATGAACCCAGACAACATGCTGTTTACTAAGCACTAAAGATAGTTATTGTAAAAAATCAATAAAATATATATTTTTTTAAAAAGAAATGAGTCAGAAAGAAAGAAGTGTTTGTGTGTTTTGCCGGCGAGGGGGTTTCGCACTATGCAAGCTATGCACAGTGCCACAGAGGAAGGTCTAATTAGAAGAAACAAACAGTATAAATAAAATATATCCAAGAACAGCCAATAGAGAAAAAGAACCATTACTTTAGCTATGTGGTAGACCAGCTCGAGCATTTTTTATTCGATCACTGTAAGAATGAATAATTTTGAGAATTCATTCTTAAATCTGTTTCCCACCACTTTTTGTTTTAATTTTAAGCTTAAGAGCAAACACGCCATTTCTTTTCTATTTTCCTTTTGAATGCATGCAAAAAAAAACCAAGCCTATTTAATATGACCTAAAAGCCAGCCTTACAAAACTATTTAGAAAATAAACTACAGTATAAACCAAGTAAGGGAAATATGGCTATGATATCTATTTATTTTGCATTACAGTGAAATTTAACAAAGGCAAGTCATTTGATTTTCATCTGACTGGATAGAAGGCCTAAACCATCTTCACTGTCACATGCATACTTTGGAAGCTCTACAGAAGATGGGACACCCACGTTTAGGCAAAGATACAGAATCTCAAAACAAGTTCAAAATCAATAAACAAATACTGTTTACTGTGAGGCATACATAAGTGCACTGATAATTTATTGCTAAAGATACTTCATTTGACATCTATCTGAACATGCCTTTTCTCAAGAATATAACTTGTAATGCTTTACTCAATGGACTATATCAGGGCTTTTCAACCTTTTCACCGATTGTACCACTTTTAGAATATGGCAATATTCAAGTACCACCAGTCGCCTAGCAAGGTGTCAAAAACTTGATGACCAAAAAAAAAAAAGGAAAAAAGTACAGGTAGTCCTCACCCCCCTTTAATATCCTCTCTTCTCTCACTCCCTTTAATATCCTCTCTTCTCTCACCCCCTTTAATATCCTCTCTTCTCTCCCCTTCAGCAGGACCCAGGCAATGCCTTGCACAGCTCCAGCTGAATCTCTGCCTGAAGACTGCGTGAGGCTGCCTGCCACCCCCAATCAGCTGGAGCTGCGCGCCGATCCTGGGCTCTCCACAGGACCCAGGCAGGCAATGCCTCCTGCAGCTCCAGCTGAATCTCTGCCTGAAGACTGCGTGAGGCCGCCTGCCATCCCCAATCAGCTAGAGCTGCGCGCGCCGATCCTAGGCTCTCAGCAGGACCCAGGCAATGCGTCATGCAGCTCCAGCTGAATCTCCACCTGAAGACTGTGTGAGGCTGCCTGCCACCCCCAGGCCGCCAGCAATCAGCTGGAGCTGCACACTTTGATCCTGGGCTCTCAGTAGGACCCAGGCAACGTGCAGTTCCAGCTGACTTTCCCACAAGCCTGTGCGGCACTGCTGCCGCTTCACCTCATCCACTTTTACACTTTTTTTTTACATTTTTTTTACAGTGCAGTTCAACCCATTGTACGTGTACCACCTGCCAGGTGCCAACGTACCACTAGTGGTACGTGTACCACCAGTTGAAAAGCCCTGGACTATATAACCTAACATCTGTCTTTTCTATGACTGCAGTTAATCTACCTGCCTTTCCCATTCTGTAATATTTATCTTGATATCAGGCTTTATTAGCATCTTGTCCTTTAACATACACACAGACCTTTTTTAAAAACATGATTCCATGAATAACTATTTTTTTCTGCATGCACCATTTTTATTAAAATTTAATTATCCCACAAAATATTTTAAAAAATGTCTATGCTTTAACTGTGGGCACAAGAGACTTGTGAACATAATACTAAGGATACTAAGTTCAGGAAAGTCTTGCATATGTACTTCAGCAATATCTACTTTGCCAAGAGGCTATACAGATTGTTCTGTCCCCGTTCTGACCCACACACCCAAACAGCCAGCCGAGGGTTAAAGACTTCTCCAGACACCACTTCACAGATAAGAAACTTGGCAGCAGCTCCGTAGCTGCCTGCCAAGACCTTTTACTCCAAACACACAGAAACATAAACAATACACACAGTTTAAAGCCACAGCAAACTACTTTGCCAGAGATTCAGCTTTTGTCCGTCACAGAGGTCCAAATGGCCACCACCACCCTTTTATAGCCTGTGGGGTGTGGTCCAGTGACTCAGCTTAATCTCTGGCACGCTTGTCGCTCCTACGCTGGCGTGGATCCAGCCACAACTTCTCTTCCTCTTTATCCGACACAACTGGCTCCTGGCCAATCTCAGAAACACCTGGCTCCTGGCCAATCTCAGAACCACCCAGCTCCTGGTCAATCTCTTCTCCATCGGGAGACACCTGAGGCATTGCCAAAGAGGAGGGTCCTGGAGAGGGAGGCCTAGCCATCTCCTCTCCTTCATGTTCGGAGCCTTCTTCCTCCGATAAGAGGGGCTCACAAGACGGAGCCACAACACAGATGTAGAAGAACCAAAACATGGTTACAAACGATTTCCCCCAAAACTACTAGTCAGAACATATGTTACTCTGAATCATGGAAGCTGCATACAATCATAATATAGTATGATTTTCCTACTTAAAAACTTGCTTTATATAACTGCCTTACCATTATTTGATCTTATGGGTAAAAACACGATTACTACATACTATAGCTGAAATGCTTTCCTTGTTATTGCAGGGATATTCAACTTGGCAGAGAGGTAATTTGGAATATTAAAGTATGTTCTAAGCTTTAAATCATGATTTATAAAATGCAGAGCAACTGGAAACCAAAGAACCTATATCATGCTTAATACAAGGTCTTAACACAAAAATCACATGTAATACCTTACCTTTTAATTACAGTACTAGAAAGCCAAAATCTTTTTTAATAGCACTGATAACATTTAACAAAAAATGTCAAGTTAAATAAGTTTTATTCTCTTTCTTCATCTCATCTTTGTTTACGCCTTTGTAGTGGCATAATTTGCTAAACAGCTTGCTTTTGGAATACCTATGAGTTCACTAGGCCAGAGGTCCCCAACCCCTGGTCCGTGGACCAGTATCGGGCCACGGCATGCCAGCAACCGGGCCGCACAAACAAGCAAAGCCTCATCTGTGGGATGCAGGCAACACACAAAATCACGCACCCTCCAATCCGCGGAAATACCTCTCCCCACAT
>NW_015388320.1:88094-108844 GCF_001527695.2 Protobothrops mucrosquamatus | reverse complement strand
GGTGCCCAAAAGGTTGGGGACCTCTGCACTAGGCTATATTATACACCATTTCTGTATCGATATTCTGTCATAAGATTTAAAGTGGTTTCCAGAAGCCACCTTCAGTGCTTCAGGCCAGAAGATTCTTGCTGGTATTTGCCAGGCCATCAACTCTATTTATTCTTGTGCTTTATGAATTTTGAAGGCAAACCAACTAGATTAACAGCATGGGTCAAGATAATGTAATTACTCCATTAATACAGAGAGTAATGCAAACAAACTTCAAATGTCAGTAATTTGAATCTATAGGACAGCAGTTCTCAACCTATGGGTCGCGACCCCATTTGGGGTTGATCGACCATTTCATGGGGGTCACCAAGCAAGGCTGTCCGCCATTTTTTTCCCCTTTTCCGGTGGGTGCCTTACCTCCCTTGGGCTGGGCCAGCTGGTGGTCGGCCTGCTCCGTCTCTGCCGCTTGCCAGCTACGCCTCGGCCGGCGCAGGGGGCAGAACCACGCATGCGCGGCGCTCCCGGGCAGAGAAAGTCCTCAACTTACGACCGGTTGGGTAGTCTTCGACTTACGACCGGTTTAGTCCTCGACTTACAACTGGTTTAGTCCTCGACTTACGACCGGTTTAGTCCTCGACTTACGACCGGTTGGGGGTCACGGCATTAAAAAGGTTGAGAACCACTGCTATAGGACTTCTGTAAACCAAGAATATTGTCATACTACAATATCAATTGCTAATAGTCCCTTTCATGGTAAGATTACTGAAAGAATAGTGACTGAACAACTGTATAATCACTGAATGAAACTGAGATTGTTTTATTGCAACCTAGTTTTAGGGCTTATTTCAGTACAGAAATTGCCATGGTCACTCTGATAGGTTATCTTTCATAAAAGAGAGAGAGGCAAGATGTTTTACCTACTAATCCCTCTCAAATTCTCAACAATGTTTTGTAATCTTGTAGCGTGGTATCTTAGTGGATGATTCCATGACTTGGAGGCACTATGGTGTTGTAATGCTGTTCCTACAGCTGCAGGGTCATTCCCCAAAAAAAGGAAAGTTGAGGGTTTCTGTTCAGGCATAGCTTTTACATTGTCAATTTCCACAAAGTTCAATATTGTCTATAAAATTGTTTATAAACTATACGAAGATGCAGGGAGACATTATGCAGAGGCTTGGAATTTTGTATTATCAATATATAGGTGATACCCAATTTTATTTTATTTATTTTTTCATCCAAACTGAGAAACAGTAGAATTGCTGAACTGACAGCTGTCTCCAACTTTGAAATTATAAAGGTGGCTGGGACTATCTAAACAACTGCATCATGATATCTGACATCCTCTAAAGTCAGTGATGGCGAACCTTTTAGAGACCGAGTGCCCAAACTGCAACCCAAAACCCACTTATGCATCGTTGGGTGCCGGGTGGGTGTGGCCCATTGGGTGGGCGTGGCTGCGGTGGTAACAGCAGACTGGGTGGGACTAAAAAGTTCAATCAATCAATTCCAACTTTGCAAGATCTTTTTTTCCCCGCGAGAAGTTGAAATTGACTGATTGATTGAACCTTTTTTTTTTGTACATGGCGGCGGTGGCCTAAAGCGAAAAGGTTTTATAAAACCCAGCTGAAGGCCTAGGACTGGGGCGACGGCGCACATGCCCACAGAGAGGGCTCTGAGTGCCGCCTCTGGACCCCGTGCCATAGGTTCACCACCACTGCTCTAAGTTGTAAAGCAGAGTGGAGATGTTTAGCAGCTCTATAGAGAATCTTTTTAAAAATTGTAATAATGCAAAGCAAACCGGCCACTTTTCAGTCCATTTATTTTTCCTTCTGGGACCATGAATGTTGGATGGAATGAAGTAAATAATGATTTTGCATGGAAGTTTTTTGTGCTCAGAAGAATAATGACTCAGTTGATACTATTGATTCTGATCTTAAGCTCTCAAGGCGCACACTTGCTCCTTTCTCTGCATGTAGAAGGCAATAGCAAAGCAGCATTGAAGTTGCTGAAATATATTGATCCAAAACAAATGTAGAATGCAGAATGATAAGTGTCTATTTAAAAAAAATAAAAATAAAACTCAGATTTAGAGATTATGTAAAACTAAACAAACCCAGAAAAAGAGGGTTGTAAATTGTTTTATTTCAAATGAAAAAAATCAGTTTTAAAAAATGAGGTCTTTAGTGTTTTATTTTTCATATAGATGTATGTTTTTCAGAGGAAGTGGTATGTTTATTTCTTGCCCATCTACAGTCATTCATTTTAGTCATGTGTTTGTAGGGTTATACAATTTATGTATTACCTTAGGGTGTTATGACCCACAAAGTCTTAAACCCCTTGGCATAGGCATCATATAATCCTAGCAATATCATCATCAATTAACAGCTAGCTAAGACATTTTCTTCCATCCACCAGAAAAGACATTGCAACAATTACATCAGAATAAGGGATCACTGTTGCCTAATCTGACAGGCTTGAAAAATGCCAAGTTAATATTCTAGCAATAACTGTACAAATGTGCTTCTCTCTTCTTAAGAACCACTCCAAGACTTCATACATATTCTCTCAATACAACTTATATATAGAACAAACTGTATCTTAGTCACTGAGTTGATCAACAACTCCATTCTATCTGGATTAATGCATTATATCAAGAATGAACCAATTCAGGTCATGAGACTATATGAAAAAAACAGAAAGGCAATGACACTCAAGAAGCTAATATGTCTTCTAACTGAATAAGCAGTCATATCTGGGACATCCAGAAATATTAATGTCATAAAAGTGTATGTACCTACTATAGATGCATATAGAGAAGATAGTGAGCATAACATTTAAGATATGTTAGACATGCCAAGTGCAGGTACTAGAAAGCATACAGTATTAGGAATGGGGCATAGGACGTGGAAATGCAAAAGAAATATTTGGACCAGATTAGAATTACCAAATATATCCTCCTTTTTGTCTTCATGTCCTCTGGCAGACAAAGCCTTAAAATCAAATATTGTCTGACTTTTTGAGTATCTAAAAAGCTACCTGAGTGGCTTTTCTTTGCAATGCCACAAGTAGTACTAACCTCGTTAACAAGTTCAGCACTCGGACCTTAATTAGTTGATCAGTCCCCTCTGATGGGCTTGGACTACCCACTTGAAACTGACAAGACCTTAATCAGTTATTCACTGAAGGGTTTTGCTTTATAACTGGCTCTAACACATTCCTGTAATTAAGAAAACAATCTTCTTGAAGTAGGAAAAACAATTTCATACACATGTGGACTTTAGTACTTTTTTTGCAGTAATTTTTATTGCAGATGTCAGGACATTTAAAAAATTAGAATGTACTCCTTTTCTTTCCGCTTGTCCTCGTGCCCAACTGTCTGTTTCCTCCTTTTTCTGTTTAGATATCTGGTAATCCTAGACCCAGATAAATGCAGGAGATAGGCTAAACAAATTTTGGGAAGATAATTTTTTATTGTCAGCAAGATCTGACTTGGAGGACACATACTTGAAATATAAGATGTAAGTAACAGATTCAATATATTAAGATTGCACAAAAAAAAACCTGAAAAGCTACTGAAAAAGATAAAAGACATTGTAAAAAAACAACATTTCTAACTGATCCCAATGACTTTCATAGCAGGATATCATAATGATAGCCTAGCCAAAGCAAAGCATGGAAAGCCTTAAGCAGCAACAAGGATGCACAATTGAACACAGACTTTAAATGTCAAGCAAGAAAGGACAAGATATTGCAGACAAGATGTCAATGAATTCTTAAAAACAAAAAGAAATTGAAAATGAGAGATATTTTTAAAAGATCAGAGAAATCAAAAGAAACTTCACAGCAAAGGTAGAACTCTTCAGAAATAATTGTGAAACAGATCTAGTAGAGGAAGATGAGGTTTAAGGAAGATGGAAATACTATATTTGAAATCTTTTACAATTGGGATTACAGAATAATAGAAACATCTATAGACAGAGAATATATTCAGGAACTATGTTCATTAGAAACTGAAATGTAACAATCAATAGACCACAGATGCAAATGAAAAGTTGAACAATTTAAAGCCGCAAGAGAAGAGCCAGTTAAAGTGCCAATAGTTCCATGTTAACAAATACGGAACAAAATACTAGACAATGGGAATATATTATATCTAATGGGTGTTGCAGAACATTTGATTATTTTTCAGAATAGTCTTTATAATAATAAAGAAATTATCCTAACTTGTTTTTATTAATGCTTTTCTATTTTTTTTTTTAACTGAAAGCTGCCCAGAGTCATGTAGGGGAGATGGGTGGTGTAGAAATGTGATGAATAAATAAAAAGATAAATAAATTGTAAGAACTGAATTTGAAACAGAACTTTAAAATAAAGAAAGGAACGAGACAAATCTACATAAGTTGTATATATTATACATGCTGGCATTCAGGAAGTCTCTGACTTACAACCCCAATTGGAATGGAATTTCAGTTATAAGTCATTGCAGTCATAAGTCGAGGGGACTGGAGCTGATTTTTTTTGATAATTCCTTACAGCAGTCATTAAGTGAATTGTATGATCCTAAGTTTGAATCATGTGATTGTTAAGTGAAATGCAGTCATTAAGCCAATCAATTTCCCAAATGGGCATTTTTTAATGGAAATTGGCAAAAACATCACAAATTGCTGTTACATGACTGCAGATACTAAAACTGGTAGTAAATGCAAATTGATTGTCAAACACCTGAAATGGGGTCATGTGACTACAGGATGCCTAGCACGACATTTTATGACAACCAGAGGTGTTTTATGGGCCATAAAGCACTCTTGTTGAGGCTGTTGTAACTTCAAATGGTTGTAAAATGACTGGTCATATATCAAAAACTACCTGTAGTTTGGAGTATACCATTATTATAAACCAGTGATGGCGAACCTTTTAGAGACTGAGTGCCCAAATTTCAACCCAAAACCCACTTATGTATCGCCGGGTGCCAGGTGGGCATGCCCCGCCGGGCAGGTGTGGCCTGCCGGGTGGGCGAGACTATGGTGGTCGTGGGCGGGGCCAGGGTGGGCGTGGCCAGCTCGATGTTGCTCCTGAGGAGGGATGTCTGTGGGGGCTAGGCAGGGTTGGGGGAGATCCAGGGGGTCTCTGGTGGGTGGGACGGTGGGCAGGAGGCTTGTCCTGCGGGGTGAGGCAAGACAAGGCGAGGCAGGGCAGGGGTGCCATTGTCGCAGGGCAAGGCAAGGCAGGGACTGGGGCGGCTGCTGCCTGACACCATCGGCCCCCGCACACAGAGGCCAGCGAGCACATGGATGCTGGGATGCATCCAGCCACATGGGACCTCAGCGAGTTAGCGGGCAGCTGGTTGAAGAGGACGGTTGCCATCTACGGGGCATGGCGCGTGTGCCCACAGAGAGGGCTCTGAGTGCCGCCTCTGGCACGTGTGCCATAGGTTCGCCACCACTGTTATAAACACTATGAAAACTGCAGATGATATAATTTTGTAAGACTTGTACAAAAATGTAAAAAATGGAGAGTAAAATCATGAAGATTCCTGTCTGACCTAATTGCATCTAATTAATCTTCACTGAGTAATACTATAAGTTACAAAGAGAAGGGGAAAAAACTACACATTTGACTACACATTTGTAAAGATGAAAACCTCTTGAAATATTAAACATTCAGGAAAACTGATATCTTGAAGCAACTTTGGAAGGAAACCAAATTAGTTATTTTTCTAGTACCAACAAGTCCTTCCAACTTCAGATAAAAATCAATATAAAACACAAAACTTATCCTAAAGAATTTATTTGAGATATTAGACTTCTTTTAAATGTTCCTACATTTACTCATTCCTAAAGTGAAGGCTATTGTCTGAGTTGGCAGCACTTCATAATGAAAGTTCTAGCATCATTAATCTAGTAAAGTATTATTTTAAATGATACTAAAACAAAATATAAATATATAGGAAAAGGAAAACCATTCAGTGCTGTGAAATAATATTCTAAGCCAAGAATAGGAAATATGTTAGAGCTACTTCACAATTTATTATAGATACAGCAAACTGTGTTTATTGAAGGAGGACCAAAAGTTAAAGAAGCATTTCCAAACCATAAGGATCTACAGTTGGTTGTCAGTTCTTGATTTATCTATTTTCTTCACGCTTTCCATGTTTATTGCTACTAAAGTCAAAAAATGATACAATAGATAGCTTTTACTTGCCTCCAGGCCTACAGTGACCCACACATCTAAGAGAAGGTAAAACAGCAGGTAGGAAAAGCTGCTTCATTAAACAAAAGGAGAATGTCATAGGCTGGAAGTATTAAAGTAAGGAGAAAATGAAGACATTTTTGTAGTCCTATTTTCACAGCTGACATTTTATAGCTCTGAACTTCCAATGCTTGCTTAATTTTGCTGCAATTAAGAAACCGCTTGCCATTTTGCGACTGCATGGAAAATTGATATTTTTCCTCTTTAAATATCTCACAATATACTTCTCCCAGACATATTTAATACTTCTGAAAATATAATCAATGCTGATTTTCCCATACATAGAAAGTATAACTTGAGTTTGCATGTGATCTTTTTCTTTCCATAGGTAAAATTATTAAAAGTATCACCATTATCAGCTCTTTATACAAGTGATATAGGGGAGAGTAATGTAATGTTTAGTATCTCTAAACTATGCCATTACTCACCATAAAATCTATGGGTCTTTTCCAGATTTAAATTAATCTCTTGGAGTTTAATAGAAAAGGAAGTTAGCAAAGTTAACTGCTAAGTGCCATAAAATCAAAGCTATGCATATAGTTACTTCATTCTGAATGATTTTATCAGCAGTCAGATGGAGTACATGCAGATAGCTACACCTGCAAGAAAACTGTAGATACTATGAAAAGATCAGGGAGAGTTGCTCTCATTAGGCAATTGTGATGGAAGAGGAATTAACAATATTACACAGAATAAATTTATACCTCACATTTTTACATATAGTCCCAGAATGTTTCAATAATCAAGTCACGTTTGATAAGATTCGGGAGCAGAACTACTGCCAAAGTTCTGAGTTAGAGTTCTTTTGGAATTCTCTATTCTATCATTACTAGTAGTAAAACAAAAACCTGGAGAAATTCTGGTACTAATTTTATAAACACAGATACAGATGTATTTTCCAAACTGTTCAGCAGACTAGGCTTTGTACTGACCTGAGGTCTGGAAGTCTATCTGGATAGGATTGGAGAAACCATCAACCGCCTTCCGCCATCTGCCTCCACCCCCTGGTGACCATGCAGTCACCTCACAGCGATATAGCCCGGCATCAGAAATCTGAGTCTGGTACATCCTATAGCGGAACTCATTTTCTTGAATCTTTTCCAAGACTACACCATCCACCCGGTCCTGGTCTGTCCAGTCTTCCCGCCTAACTACTGAATCTTGATTGAGAGAAATGATACGAGTAGTCCCGTTTGATCTTGTCCGATTACTAAGAGACTTCACTGCTGTAATGAGGACTGAATAACGAGGAGTCTTGATGTTCTGGGATGACACCTTGCAGGTCATTTCAAATGTATGCCCTGCCATGAAGAATGGTTTCAGCTTCACAGCTTCTACAGTCAATGTGTAATCTGAGAAGAGGAAAGGAATCACAGATATAAGCAGCAAGCAAATGGTGAGTGAACATTATGCAGTAAGCAAGGGATTATGCTGTTAATATCCTACAGACAATATCAAGTTTGTTTTTTTAAAAAAATAAAGGTCTGCACCACAATTAGTTAGATGTAGACATACAATGCATCATAGGACAGTGTGCACCTCTGCAATTTCCCTGTACTCAATGGTGCTTATTACCAAGCATATACAAAGCTTTAGCGCAAAGTAACAGCAGGTTTTGACAATGCATGA
Organism: Protobothrops mucrosquamatus; assembly: GCF_001527695.2. Taxonomy (NCBI): domain Eukaryota; kingdom Metazoa; phylum Chordata; class Lepidosauria; order Squamata; family Viperidae; genus Protobothrops; species Protobothrops mucrosquamatus. The sequence goes on along the minus strand of NW_015388320.1, from coordinate 100,978 downwards.
AAACAAAAACAGTAGGAAAGCACGCAGAATATTTACATACTGATAATTTCAACATGTTCTTGAGTGAAGTCCTAACTGAGTTTTAATAAGAAATTAGAGCTTTGGTTGAAAAAATTATACAAACGAGCACATAAACGGCATCAGAAAAATGAACTTTTCTGAACTAGCAGTACAGCCTATTATAATTGGTTTAGGGAATAATCTGTCAAATATCAGAATACTGTAATTCATGACATGATAATTATTCAACCTTAAAATGTCTCTCAAAATAATAGAACACTGGAAATTTCTCACTTCTGCGATTTTATTTTAAATTATCTTTTATTTGAATGTATTTCACATTCGTAATAGAACATAAAACATAGTTCAACAGAGTTGGAAGGGACTTTAGAGGTCTTCTAGTCCAACCCCTTGCTCAAGTAGGAGACCCTATACCATTTAGGACAAATGGCTGTCCAGTCTCTTCTTAAAAGCCTCCAGTGATGAAGCATCCACATGCTACAACTATTGTAAAACAGGATAGTTTTAATTACATCTATTCTTACTTTTCAACAGTGACCAACCTGAAATCAAGTTAGTAATCAGCAAAATATCATCTCTTTATATATTTTTTCTGCTTGCAAGACAATTGTAAGACAGACTGAAAATGTCCCATATGAACAGACAAAAATAGTACTACTCAGTAGTGTACAGCAGTTAATATGTTACTCTATGGAGAATAAAATGATCTTGAAGATATGGTCAGCAGTGTTACCAATTGTATTCTACTGGACCAACTAAAGGACATTACATAACTGGTTGCATGGATCACAGAAAGATAAACATTAAAAATACTGCACAAATATTCTCTTGGCATCATCATATAATCTACTATGCAAACCACTCAAACAATAATAGTTGTAACAATAGCAACAATAATATTTTTTAAGAAACTGAACACACTTAATTGGATTATGTGGGACATTAATATAACAAATAAATATGTATTTATTTTTATTTATGTATTAAATTTTTATGCCACAGATCTCCTCTATGAGGTGACTCTGGATGTTATATGTTACTGCAGTCAGCCTCAATAAGACTTGGAGATAGCATATATGGAAATTAAGCTCTCCTGTTAGACTCACACATTTTGGAACACCTTAAAAACAGACCTGACCATCTAACAAGTCATAAATGATCAACTTTTCAGTTGTATGGATCAAACTTGAGCTTATACAAATATTAATCATGACTAAGTTCTACATACATGATTCTAGATAGCAATAATAAATGTTAAATAAAAGCTAAAGATGACTTACTGCAGAGCATCATTGTGAACAAAATTATCATATGGATAATACGGTAGCCAAATAAACACAGTGAAATAAATAAAACCACTTTAACCAATAATTTCAATTCTGTGCAATTCTAGTCCTTGACATATGATGTAATACTTATTTAATCAAATTTCTACACCAACCATCCCACCTAGATGGCACAAGTGTGATGACTGTACAGTCATGTTTCACCCTATAGACTTTTAGTATCTCACATTTGAACAAAAGGAATACTTTCTTACAATGGAAAAGTTAATGACAGCACAATTAAGCCATGTTCTGATGGTAAAAGGAAGTTTAGTTTTTTCACCCCATAAATTGTTTATTTTTAAAATTACAGGATTTATCTTAGAACCCTAAAAATATAGTATTGTAGGATGCTGCTTTTTTCTGTAATAATCTTCTTTTTAGATTGATCATCTTAAATTTAGGGTTGCTTTCTGTTGAGAAATACTGTATAGCTACTTTCCCTATCACATCATCTGGCAAGTTGCTTAATAGCCACACACCACTGGAAAAATTTTATAGTGTAAGAAGAATTTTATATTATAAGAGACTTCTTTTATAACATAAATGTATATTCTATAAAAACAAATTTGTATCAAATAAGTTGCATAATTCTCATCCACAAATTAGAAAATTTTCACATATCATAAAGCAATAATCAGACTGAACTAAATATCTGCATTTGTAAGTAAATGGGTATAACTGAATTTTCCTGTTTGAACTTACAAGAGGTTTTATCCAAATTTAATTATCCAATAATGAACAAAAAAGTTCTTTACCAACATTGAGCATACATAATAGCAGAAAATAAACTGTATATGTATTTGAGAGTATTATTGGAAAGCATTTTATCTACTTCCTTAGAAGCAAATCACCTATTTCCATCACCAGGGAATAGATATTTAGATATAGATATTGACTGTCACTGTTTTAGTTTCATGAAATTTCTGCAAGAGGCCATCACTTCAAACATTTATAGCCTGTTCTTCTACCTGTAAAGAATTTGGAATTAAAGAAGTATATATGCATTTCTGGTACTTGCCCAGTATTTCTTACTTCCCTTAATCAGTTTCTACAATCACATGTTTTAGCTTTACAGCACAAAAAAGGCAGGTCATGTACCATGAAGGCAGAATTCTTATTAGAAGTGAACTAGCTTGGCATTTAGAACTGTTTATACAACAATGCATTATCTTCTAATGAAAAATACCCTGAATATCAAACACAGGTGAATCTTTTACAAGGCAATGGGGAAATAAGTTATTCCAAGCTCATAATATACTTCACAAATAAAAACTACATACTACAGATACCCTCCCCCAAGAGATACACAAGATAGTTATGATTACATTTTGCTGTGTTTGCCTTCAAGCGGCAATTTCCACAACAAGTAAACACTAGAAGATGATAACACTGACAACTATATTAGCACTAAACAAAGGAGGGAATTGTACAATGCTAAGAACAAATCAATGTAGTAACAGAAGTAGGCTAAGTTCTCATTTCCAGTATTAAACATGATTCAAAGATGGCAAAATTAATTTTAAAATTAAACAGAAAAATACATTTCTTATATGGACTGTTTCCGCTTCTTAACTATTAAGTTCTTACTTAATTTCTAAACTATTTTATAAAGCATGCAATCCTAAATTAATTGGTATGCTCTATATCATTAATGCTCAAAAAAGGATGTAGTTAACATTTAAACATACTTTTAAAGCATCTTCTTTACCTCTTCAGAGGCAGCATTAGGCAACATTGGAAAGGTGAAACATCTATTATCCAGTGACTAAAGAAATGGCAGCATACTTGAAAAGAACTCATAGGCACATCCCTTTTAAAGGACAGATTAAATGTAATGTGGAAGATCTATAATTACAAATCCTTTTCACATTTATACACATTCTGTAGAGTTCAAACATAAAGAGTCAGGAATGGCTACATGATAAATTTGGATATTTCTTTCATAAACACATTCCAAGCTGATTATATTTTTGTATGTTTTGTTCACAAAACACACAACCATGTATGATTAGTTTAACTTGCAAGAAGCATTCTGTACATAGACTTCATATTTCTATGCTCAGAACTACCACATTTATTTGACAGTAAGACACTCCATCTTAAAAAAAACAATACACACACACACACACACACACAGGCACATGCAAATACATAGGAAAAAAATGTGTTCTTCAGAATTCTTCACTGCCCAACTTCCCTATCAGCCACCTCCATCTGAAAGCAATCCAGACATTTTCATCTCAGCAACAAGTATGAACTATCTGCATTTCAATATATGTATGTATCTCCCACAAGCAATTCTCCAAAGGAGAATAATAATTACTTAAAATAAAATTGCTCCAAATAATTACTTAAAATTAATTGCCAATAAATAATTTATAAAATTAATCTCTATATGCTGCTATCAATCATTCTCCTTTAAACACATGGACCTATCTCCCTCCTCCATTCCAGCAGAAACAACAAAAAAGAGGGAGGGAGAAAGAGACAGAGGGGAGAGGAGGAGGAGGAGGATCGGAGGAAAAAAAGAAGGAAGACAAGATGGAAATAGTAAGAGGAGGGGAAGGGAAGCGAATCGAAAGAAAGAAGCACAACTGGATTGAGATGAATTATGGGAAGAGGAACTGAATAAGAAAAAAAAGAATGAAATCTCATTTAAGTATTACAAAAGAATAAAAATTCATCAAGCTAGCAGCTCTTCAGAGGTGACAAGTCATTTTCAGTCTAGGTCTCCTGCACTGGATTTTTGCAGCTTATTGCACCTCTTATCTATTTGTTTGTATTTGACAGCATATCCTCAGAGAACCCTCTAAATCTCTGAGTAGGTTCTTGGGCAGGTAATCCACAGCATGGATTAAATGCATGTGATTAGGTCATTAATACAAGTGCCATGACTTAATACATTTGCATAAAATGTTTGCATGTTATATGAGTCATAAGTGGCTTGTTTGTTACAGGTGCTACTAATTCATAGGTATTTATTTGGAAAGAACCCTCCTACTGCTATTAGGTAAACATAGCCTATTGAAAAAATTGAGGAAATTTGAAGAAACTGTCATATTTCTTAAAATTGTCTGCACAAAATTCCTGTGGATTTTTGGTGTCATACCTAGGTTGTTGTAAGAGTAAAGAGGTACACTGAAAAGTAGACTCTCATTGCCAGACATCTAATGAGCAAAGTGATTATAGATGGCAATTCAGGTGGAAAAATTGAGTTCTTATATGTTCGCTACCTATTTCCTATTTATTTTTTTACAGTTAGGAAAACTGTGATGCAGCACGATTCGAGCAAAAATGTTTTTGTATCTTATAATTTCAACTCTTCTTACTTTCTCCACTTTATCACCAACATTTGTCATGTTTTTATATGGTAATATCACTCAATTTCCTTCTATAAGAAAAAGATATGTATAAGGATATCCAAAAGGCAAAAAAATATTATTTTTGTCTCTCCAACCAGGAAGCTCTCCAATTAATTAATTAATTAAGCAAGAAAGCATATGGCATATACAGAAGTTATGCAATCACTAATATACAAATTTAATTTAAATAACACATCAGCAGATAAAGACAGACAGATAATACAATATGGATAATATATTAAGATAAAACCATAATAAAATAACCATAATATGCAGCCATAGAATTGCAATGGATAGACATTATAATTCAAATGGCTTAATCAGATCTATGGTGGATTGATAACCTCAAAACCTATGCAGTAATACTCGTACTTGCATTTAAAGCCATATAACTATTGGTTTTTTGCTCAAAAAGATTTAACACAGCTTCTTTCTGGAAACTGTTTCATTTCCCCAGACTTTGTTACCATTGATATCCATAAGGATTAGGTCCACACATCAAATTATTTCCATGTTTTGCAAGAAGTTAAAAATAACTACAAGGGTTTTCTACGTTCCTCATTTCAATCACCCTTTATCTGTCAAAAGAAGCAATCAGTAGTAAAGCAGAAAGGATAAGCAAGACAGTTTTGTGGAAATTTTAAGCTTACTAACAAGTGAGAGAAATCAACTGATTCCTTCTCATAACAACTAAAGTTAAACAATTAATTCCACACATAGCTAAATGTAGTTTGTGTGTGCTAATAAAAACTGATATATGCATTTTACTCATGAACTTAAACATGTCTTAAGCTAATCAACCCTATTACAACAAACTCCAAGGAATTCCTGTCTAGAAGGAATTACTCTTATGCACTAACTGAGAAGAGATTATACTAGTGGAAGTATATGAAGAAATGAAAATTATCATTTTTGATTTTGTCCTCTTTTACTAAGCCAGAGGCTTTCAAAATATATCTAATTAAAATATTATAATATTTTAGATTTTTTTCTAGGAATATTTTATGATCACTGGAACTATAACGTAACACAGAACAACTGAAGTAAAACATTTTTTTCAAGACACCTGCATGTGGGTAATTCTTTTAATTTAATTGTGCCCTATTTATAAAAAGATCTGACACTGGGTTTTAGAAATAGTACTAAAAATATTGCTCATCAATTTGTTCTTTAATATAATTTACTACATTAAGTAGATCAACTACAATTGTTACTACAAGTGAAATTGTTCCAAGGGGTTTACAGAAACCCTTATTCATGAATAATTAAGATGTTCAGCAGCAATCTAGATTCAAAGGGAAAGAGGGGAGAAAGATATCAAGAAGTAAGTGCATTAATGCTTCATTCTTGATATCATCTTTTATTTTTTGATTCTAAACCACTACACTGCCTTATAAAATCTGAACCTACAGTATGTGAGTGTAATATTCTCTATATTAACAAAAATATAGACTACACCAATCATATTACTATGTTGCTTTGAAATACACTCTTAGATGTTATTCTTTTAAAAATATAGGATAAAGAGGGTTCCGGTTTTGCGCAGTACTGCAGCAGCCGAGGGATCGCGGGGCTCCACACCCTACGGCCGATTTCTGCCTGCTAGCGGACCCTAAATCGTCCTGAAGTCGCCCCGTAGAGACAATAAAGAAGGAGGGAAGTCCCGCTGAGTGCAGAGAGACGGCGGTCGATCTGATCGGTCCGGGAAAAGCCTTCCAGAAACCATCAGAAGAAAGGCTAGCTTAACTTCAGAGTCTAGCCCAAGCTACAAGCAGCCAAAGCCCAAAAGCACTATTTTAAGATGACTGTAAACAATGTGCTTGGAACTGGGTAAGAACAGTGATTTTCTCTCTTCTACTTGATAATTGACTTCCTGGGGCGGGGGAAACAAGAAGCAAAAAGCCTCCAAAAGTGAGAAGGAGGGGGATCTTTGCCCCAATCTCCTACAGATGGAAGCGATGAATGAAACCCTTAAGTGGGGACAGAAATATACTGAAATGAAATGAATATAAGATCTAAATCTGAATAAGTTTGAAATTGGTGGAATGTGTTAAGATTTCTTTTTTAAATCATGAAAATTGAAGAAAATAATTGTTTACTTTGAAAATTGATAAACAAACTAGTGCTGACATCTAATGGTGGATGAAAATATAGTAGTTGCTTCAATACAGGAACTGGCAAAGCCCAGGAAATGATAATTTGTTTTGGGGTGAACTTCAATGTCTTAATAACAGAGAACAGCTGTGACAAAAAGAAAACATCTTGGGCTACCTAAAAAGAGAGAACTATAAACTTTAGAAAAAAAATTGACCTCTGGATTACAAATACTTATTCAACTGTGACTTTAAAGCTGTCTGCAGAGAAAGGAAAAGCCTGGTTTTTGGCTATCATGGAAAACCAGAGATCTGCAGAAAGAACATACCAAGAAAAAACAAATACTTTCCAGGAGGAGATATATGCTATGTTGCAATTAATTCAAACAACAATGATCTCAAACCACGAGGAAATTAAAAATAACTTTGAAAATATAAATGAATGCATCTCTAATTTAACTTTATAACAAAAAAACTCTCAGAAAATAAAAATAGAGAGTGAGCAGATAAATCAGACAACTGATGAACCAGATAACAGAGATTTAAAGATGGAACCTAACAACAGAAGGAAATATGACTCAACCCAGGTGGAAAAAACTAATGGAAATAATGGAGATGGAAAAGATAACTTATACTTTAAGATCACAAAATAAGTCTGAGGACAAGAAAAAAGATTTGACAAAATGGATTACAGAGCTACCAGGAGAACTACGAGAACTTAAGAGACAAAAAATGATAAGAGAAATTGAAAAAGAAAGGAAAAAAAATCAGTGAATATGAAGAGGTGAAACCTTCCTATAAAAACATCTCACCTGATTTGTCTTTTGTACCTACAACAACATCCACAAGACTATGGGAAGATTCTTGGATTCAGAGAAACATATTGATCAGGAAAGATGTCTGGCAAAATAAAAAGGCTAAAGTGAGAATCAAGAAATTAGATGATGGGATCTATCAGAGGGAATATTTGAAAATTAAATATCTGTTTGAATATGGTTAAAGAAATAGAAAGATTTCGGATATAAATGAATTTTAGTTTAAGAGAGATGAGCCCCTCAAGTAATATAGTATTTTTCCTTTCTTTTTTCCTTTGTGTTTTGTTTTTTGACATGAGAAATGTTTTGAATGTTTTGAATATTGTGGGGAAAACAAATTTAAATAAGAATTTTAAATAGGATCTATGATGATGATCAGTTAGAAAAGAAGTTTTATATCAATGTGGTTATTATTTGCAGAAATATTAGAAAAATATCTATATTTGTTATTTATCTAAATAATAAAAATTGTATTAATTCAAGGATGGCAAAAGATAACATTTTTGGGAGAAGAAAACATCAAGCAAAGCTATTATGTGGACTATAGAATTATAGAAACTAATTGTTATTGTTTTTTAAATATAAACCCAGACAACATGATATTTACCAAATATTAAGGTGATTATGTAAAAAAAACAAAACATACTTTAAAAAAAAATAAAAATATAGGATAAATAGGGGAACCACAGACTTCAAAACAATCTTGGGGATCAATCCATTCATCTGCTAAGTCAGGGGTCTTCAAACTTGGCCCTTTTATGACTTGTGGACTTCAACTCTCAGAATTCCTCAGCCAGCATGCCTGGGAGTTGAAATCCACAAGTTATAAAAGGGCCAAGTTTGAAGACCTCTGTGCTAAGTTCAATGCAATTTCACAAAAAGTCTCCAAGATTCCATTTATACTATTCTCCAAGGAAGAAATGCCCATTGCTTATTAAGGATGTCTATATTACTGTGGAACTGCTTTCTATTAATTTTTGACAGAAATCTCTTCCTTTGAATTTAATTCATTCATTCCGGTCCTACTCTATGAAGAAGCAATCTTCTGTATTATAGTCCTTTGGCACCACTCTCTTACCTTCTTTTAACTATCTAGGAAATAAAACTACAGCCCAAGAAAATACGTTATGCACCTCAAACAGTTAAAATCTAAATAAAGGCTGAGTTCTTAAATTAGCCAGAGGATATTTATTGAGCCTCAAGTGTTAACATGGGCTCTGGTATCAATTTCTAAAAATATGAAGAACAAAATCCTAAAGAGCTAGAAAAAAGGGACAACCGATGACTAAGTGACTGACTGAAAAAGGAGCTAAGAACAAACATAATAACAAAGAATAGAATAGAATAGAATAGAATAGAATAGAATAGAATAGAATAGAATAGAATAGAATAGAATAAAATAATAGAATAATAACTTTGTCACTTTGAATGTACACTAATCGGCATACATTAAAATGAAATTTCATTGCATACAGTTCTCAAAAAAAGAAAACAACATATAATTTGACATTCCATAGGAAACAAGTCCCATGAAATAGTTCAACAATAGTCTTATTGTCCTTAGTCCTTAATCTAATCATGGCTTGCAAAAATTTGGCTACTGCCAGAAACACACTGGACCTAGAGTTGATAAAATAAAATATACATATGCATGGTTTAAATGGCATGGTTGAAAAATCAATAAAGGGGCAATGATGTCACAGGGACAAATTCTTTGTACAAGATGTATATCCTGCAATCTTCCAAGCAGGACCTATGATGGAAAGGCATTGAACTGTACCTTGCAAAAGTAATCTAGCACATACTAGACTTAAAAGTTGTTTAAAATGATAGGATATGATAACAGAAGCTTAAATGAACTGAAGTGAGTTAGATCTACTAAAGTCACAAGACTTTAAGATGTATTGGATTGCAGTTCCTATCACTCCTAGCCAGTATGATACAAATACCACATCGGCCGGAATAAAAGAATTATAATTTCACACTTTGGATAAATATCAAGCTAGGAAAAGCTGATATTTTTCTTTTTCTTTTATTAAATGAGTCAGTTACCCTGAACAAAGACTTACATATTATCTACCGTATTTTCCGGCGTATAAGACGACCCCCAACTTTTCCAGTTAAAATATAGAGTTTGAGCGAGAGAGAGAGGGGGGAGAAAACTTGATGAGTAATATGCCAAACCACATGTGTAAAGGAATAAAATAGAATACCCGTATTTTCCGGCGTATAAGACGACTGGGCGTATAAGACGACCCCCGACTTTTGAGAAGATTTTCAGGGTTTAGAAAGTCGTCTTATACGCCGGAAAATACGGTACATTGTTTTAGCAATTATTACATCTTTTACTTTTAGCAACCATTACATTTGCTAATCTCTGTGCTGTTCTAAGGCTTCTCTCTTCATTTTTTGTTGTTATTGTTATTTTCATTATGTTAGTGTTCCTGCCTTTCTAAAAACCAAGAAATAAATTGTTACAAAAGTACCTGTGTTCAAAACCCCAGACTTTCTTAAAACATTGTTATTACAAGCACATTTCTTATCTCAATATTTTGAGTACTCATTTAGGTAGGAATATTCCTTCACATGCTTTCTATATGAAATGTCCTTGTCTATTTTTATAATAAAACAAATAGACTTAACAAAACTGCAGGCAATTTAAGCTATTATACTCTTTAGCAGCTCTAAGCTGTTTACATAGCTTTTACTTGCTCAGTGTTGATTTTATATATCCAATTATACATTAGCAAGGCAAAAAGCTGAAAAATATCCCGTAAACTAAATTAAGAATTGTTGATAATTAAATGAAAAGTATTTTATTGTACTTAGCCCTAATAGCATAGATTTACAATTATGTATAATAATGAGAAACCTATTAAGGATAGTTCCTAAATATCATTATCATTATAATTAAATTCTGCAATGAAACAATGTTGTGAAGTTACTTGTAAAGGTTGTTGCAAGTGTATCTGTTTTCATTAAAAAATAAAATATATCTAGACAGAATGTGTTTTTTAAGGGTCTTTTCATTCTGAAGTTTTCAGTGGAAAGTGGAAAGGAGATCTATATTGCGGTATGTTGGGTGTATAGATAACAGATCATGTTAGCCAGAAGAAGCTGTATTGCTTGCCAATAGGCTTCTGGGCCCTATTCAAGGCACAGATGATTGGGCTCTTGAGGACATCTTCTTCAAATAGATTTTTGCCTGGCCTACCCATATATAAGAGAAAATACTGCAAATGACTGGAAAAGTTGGAATATGGATAACTTTCTGAGATATGGAAGAGCATTTCTTCTTCAATCAGATCAGACCCACACTTTCATTTAGGAAACTGTTAAAGACAGCTTTCTTTTGAAAGGTGTTTGGATAAGAAGGTCAATGAGAAAGCAATAAGTATTTATACTAATATTTATTTATGGTGATGTATTTTTATTAATTTTCTTAGGTTTTTATGTAAGCTACTTAGAATTGCTTAAGGAGGCAGCGTATAAATATTGATTAATATATATGTTTTAATTCCTTCTACCTTTTAATGGTATTTTATTTTAAGGTATTTTTTATTAGATGTGTTTAACTATTTAATTTAATACTGTCATTCTTTCTATATGCAATTTGCTATTTAAATTGTGCATAAACAAGCACCATGTTAATTTCCTGCTATATAACAGTGAGAGATGGAAATGTGAATTAAGATCAGTGTTATCTCTATAAGCACATTTGTGATACATACTACTAATCTGAAGTATGCATTAAATGGCTTAATTATACTCATAAGATTAAGAAATGAAGATTTCTTTTTGCATAATTCTTACATTTCTGAATGTTCACATAGTCTGAAAGCAACTGGTATATGCTTTCAAGTCTCAAAATCTTAACTAAGCTACTCCTTAAAAGAACTGAGAGCATTTTTGGCTGCAGCATTCCAGCCAAGGAATATTGAGTTGAAATAATATTATATCTTGGAAAAACTAATTTGTTCTCCGTAAATTTCTTCAGAGTTCATTTTCTTAGGTTAGATCTGTCATGTAATATCTATCTTCTTATCAATAAGTTTCAGGGCGGTAAATGAGGATAACTAGAGGTAATTTTTGAGTTACAACAGTCTGGAATTATAATGATCACAAAATGGATGCTTTATGGCCCATAATGCATTTCAGGCCATTGCAAAAAATTGCACCCCCACAGTCAAATATCATGATCTGGATGCTTGGCAACCCATTTGTACTTATGACTGATTGCCAAGTATCCCACAATCATGTGATCACTACTTGCAATATGCTCTGCTGGTTTCCCCAAAAAGTCAATGGGAAAGCTGGCAGAGAAAACCGCAAGCTGCTACCACCTGACACATAGCTGAGATTCCCTCCCAGCAGGCAGTTTTTGAGAATGAAGGGGCTACTTGCTGGGAGAGTATCAAATACAAACTGATTCAGAGGATTTTGAAGATGAATATACCATTAATACCGGAACTTGTTTTTATATAGCCGTAGTGAGAGTGTTGCATACACAAAGATGCAAAGATTTGGCACTATGCACATTAGAGAAATGGCTGGTGAAAATGAAATTTGCTGAAATGGCTAAATATTCTCATATTTTTGCATAAAATAAACATATACACTGAATAAGGAAATTACATGAATATATTTATATATTTCCTTATTCAGTGTATAAAAGTACTACTGTGCAACAAAGCTTATCAACTACCATTTGTTAGAAAATTCTTATTAAAATAGCATTTTGCTTTTACACTGTCTTCACAACTAAAATTTTGGTTATGTAATTTTTGGTTTAAAATGTATGGTTTTGTGCACAAAAGCATACTTTTTCACAAGGAAATCCAGATTTTTTAAATGGGAAAAAACAGCTTTTAAACCAGTAAACAGTGAATGTGTCTTGAACATTATATTACAGTATTCAAACATTAGTCTTCCTTTCCCCTGTAACAGTAGTGCCCATTATTCTCACTTTTCATCTACATAAAAACTTCTATCCCTTAGCTGAATTAGTTAAGAGAAAAATAAGAAGAGCCGATAGCTGTGAAATAAAAATTTGAATAACCTAAAATCAAGATAAAACAAAAATTAACCAGTCTAATTACCAAATGGAATGTAATATAGCATAAAAGTCTGTAGCTCTACCTGCTTTATCTCACATACCTGGGAAACAATTAAAAAAAGATGGCAGCACTGGGATAAATTGAGAAAGACTGTCTTGTAAGCACATTAGTGCTAAAGTAAATAGAGCTGTATAAATGAAAAAAAAAA
>NW_015388320.1:59919-86545 GCF_001527695.2 Protobothrops mucrosquamatus | reverse complement strand
GATCCATCAAGTTGGTGCTGACCCAGACTTTTTCCAGGATAATCTGTACTAACTTAGTTCTTCAGGCTTTCCAACTGTGTACCCATCAATACTATAATTTCCATCTATCTTGCTACTGATTATGCTTTTTCTCTTTCTTTTAAACATTATTTATTACTTATGTAAATTATTTAATCAGCTTTAACTTAACCAAATAGCTCCACTATTCTTTATCCTATCCTATCCTGAACAAAACTTTAATTACTGTATATATGTATATATATTTATATATCTATTTACTTAAAAGTCAAACAAGAATAAAACATAACACAATTATTAAATCCATATAAAAACAAGAAAAAAGAAAAAAAGCTCATTCTTTCCAAACGCTATAATTATCCTTTAATCTCAACACCTGGGGTATATGTGTGTATTACTTTTAGTTTTTTGATTACTACACATTCCTCAGTTTCAACACAGCTCGAAGATTACTCCAAGATTTGCCCAGTCTCTTCTTCCTATTAGGCCTCTTAGTAGACCTCAGTATCTTAGATCATGGCACTCTTCTGGACCATCTGCGAAGAGAGGAAGAAAATGAAAACTGTTCTCTTTCCCGACTGGCAGTGCCAGGTCAGTAATAGAGAAGTTAAGCCTTGGGTGTTCTGTTGTACTGTGTTAGAGAAATCAGCTTTTTCTCTTGCTCACTGTTCAATATCTACATGAAACCAAGTGAATTGAGAAAGATAATTTATCTTTTAACAAAGGATTATCAGTTTACGGTGCCATCTTGGGCTGAGGAGGACATGTGATCAAAGTTCTTTTACGGTATAGAGTCTAGGAGGAAACTCCCAGCATCTTTAGTTTTAGCTTCTGAAGCAGGTTATTTCCTGGCCCACCTATGGTTTATGGTTTGTTTTGCAAACACTGAGAAAAATATCTCACTGCAAACTCCACTCAGGAAGACTTGCCTGAAGTCAGAGAGCTACCTGATAGTTCTTCCTTTTTAGCATCTGCTGCAAATAATCAAGCTAGAGGGCCTAATAGCAGCTGGAATGTGATGGAAGAAGGTGCATTAACAGTCACTAACCTGAACCGCATGAATGCAGAACTATTCAATTCTATCCTTTTAAAAATAGTGCATTTTGAATGTATATTCTCACCAATGGGTGAGATTAGCAGTAAAATCCAATAATGCATTTTCTGCATTGATTTATTGGAGAATTGCATTTGTGTTGTGATTTTTTTCAGCCATAGACCATACTTGGTCTTTGAATGGAGTACTAGGCACACTATTTGAAGAAACAGCAGCAACGGCCACGATAAAAACCTAAATTTGATTCCAACAACATTTGAGTGTAATTAAGATCAAGTATATGATTATTTTTTAAAATTCCCTTTTGTTTTGTTATTTAATTTTTTTTAGAAATTCTTTAACTATGTACATGCAATTCTTTTTTTTCCTTTTTTTTCTTTCCTTGCATGACTTAACTGATAATAAACAGATTATTTTTTAAAAAATCAAGAGATGTTGGATTACAGCCTTTTCTTTGACTTTTGGACAAAGAAAATGGACTTACTGTTCAGGACCAGAAAGACAAACACATGGCACCCAACAATTCATAGAGTTGATTATTATAGATCAACTATGAATGTCTGTTCTGAACTATGGCATCAATTAACTGAAACATGTATGTCTATAATTATGCATCTTGTATGTTTTTGTTTTACTTTTTTCTCCCTTTTATAATTTTTGGTGGGGTTTTTTTTTTGTATTTAGTTCATTTTTAAAAAGCAGTTCAGGCTCTCTTTGGTCATCCAGACTTCCCTAATTTAGCATTGCTTGGGCAGCATTTTTATTGTGAGGTCTCGCCACAATGAATATGTATTAGATGATGTGTCAGACCTGCTGCAATTTAAACCTCTAAATAGAAATGATCCTTGGCTCCATTCGTTGAGAAAGGTATAGTTTTATAAGAAGTCAAGTGCATAGCCAGACTGAGAATGTCATGCCAAAATCCCAATGTCAATGGTCTGACTAGCAAACCCAATGAAAGGAACCCTTAAGCCAATTAAATCCCAAAAGGTAAAACTTTATTGGATACACCATCTCAGAACTGAAGCAGCAAAACCAGCGCTGGTTTTTCCCGTGTGAAAGCTTGCCTAGTTAAACAATAGATTCCCTTGTCTCCACCTCTCGGGTGTTCACCCATATAATATGTTTGAACAATGGAAAAACATGTGGCATAAAGGATTAAAATTTACATTAAATTATAAACTAAAAGAAAATTTTTACATGATGTACTATTGGTATTTAACACCAGACAAGTTATCACATGCTGCAACCCCGATGAATGCCGGTACCATGAGGCAGCATCAGCCATGACCAAAGGGCAACATCTGAGTGTAAGTGAAGGATGGGTAAATTACAGAGGCCCCTGATAAACCTTGGCAGAAACCTGGGGTGATGTTGAGAATCCGGGAATGCCAGCAGCTTCTCCCTCTATGGACACTACCATCTTGCCTGTGATAACAATGGCTAGCAAGTGCCTGAGGATTGTATTTTGTGAAAAAAATTGTGCATGCACACTTGCAACTGGGCATTACAGACTTCTCTGATGTCTTTTGAGGGAAAGGATCCAGACTGATCTCCACTGGGCCATTGGAAGCCGCCCTCGGGGGTTGTTTGACTTCAGGGATGTCATGTGGTTACGCATCATGACCTGTGCCACAGTTTTTCACAGACCCAGAACATTGAAATAGGATCTGTATCGTCTCTTTTTGAGATTATTCCATTTGTTCCCTGGCATGATTTATAAATGAGAGGAATTATATTGTAGAGTTTTTTTTCCCCTAAAGGAACCACTTTTTATAAGAGTTCCAAATTAGTAGCATTTATTAATCGTACACCCTTGGTTGACAAACATCCAAGTAGAAAACAATTCCCTAATCAAAGAACTACCCAAGACAAAACTACAGCCCCATCAGCACTGGCAGGGTGAGCTGTTGTATGCAAACAGGGAGAAAACCCCACTCCTTTCTAGCAATGAAGAAATTACCAATTGGGGTAAGGAACCAACTGTAAGCAAATAACACCTTCAGAGAGCATCAAGGACTCCACAGCTCAATTTTGAGTTGCATATATTGTCATCTATCATCATTATGCCCAGTCATGACCAGTTGTTAAGTGGCAGACTTAATATTTAGAGTATCTGTTCCTGAGCTATTCAAGGTCAACAGCAAAACAAGCAAAAACCGAAATCAAAGAGGAAAGAGGGGCTCAGATTTACAATATACTATAATGAGATCAGAAAAAAACACAAGTGGAAAGGGAAAAGGAAAGCAAAAAGTTCTAACTTATATGGGACTTCAAGTGACATAAACTATTTATTTATTTACCTAATTAATTATCAAATTTATATAGCTGCCCATCTCACCCAAGGTGACTCTGGGCAGCACACAATAGATTTTTAAAAAAAAGCAAAATCCAACTGAGTTCAATCTTTTATTTGCCACATCTAATGGATAGAATCCTGCCAAACTCGAGCTGTAATCTTCTTACTACTAGATATACCCTGAGAGAATCTACCCTACTCTGCTCTCCCATCCAGCAATCTCTTCAGCCAGATCTCTTTCTGGGAAAACTCTGAATTGTCCAAACTCTCCCCCACTCTCCTTCAGATATACATTCCCATCAGACTCAGTCGTGATCACCTAATCCATTATCAAGGGCTTTTTTGAAAATCAAAAGGGATGGGGCTGAAGTAATTTTGAGAAGAACATCCTGTAGGGAAGGAGCCACAACTGAGAAGGCAGGTGTCCTGCAACCCACCAAATGTAGATCTGTAGCCATCTTGAGGTTCTTTCAAGAGAAATGGGCAACTACAGTATGGTGAAGCAAGAACCATGCTGTAATTTACTCTGTCAAGCACAGACATCTCTCCAATTCTGCTCACCCACTTCTGCACCACTTTTTCAATATAAACTGTGCCTATTTCTCCAGAGATCCCCCGTTTTTCTTCAGTGGTGCTAATTTTTCTATATCATTTTTCTTGTTAGCTTATCTCATGATTCCACCAAATGCATCAATAGGATTTTGTACTTACATTTCTACCAATACTGAAAAATAGATAAAACTCTGGGTAGCATTCATTCAGCCAATCAGTATCTTTGCTTTTCACTTGTGAGATCATAAGAGCGTGGCAGGTACATGAGCTCACAAAGCAGAAGTAAATAAAACTGGATAGTTGGCTGAATGAAAGCTATTCACTCAGAGCTTTTTCTCAGTGAATGCGCAGAGTACACCTCTCCTTAGATTTGGTTTTGTTTTTATTTTAGCTGTATTTACATAGTTTCGGTTTAATTTATTTATAGTATTTGCTTATTTATCTCATTTAATATCATATTTACTCAGTTTAGTTTAGTTTACATACACTGTTTATATTTAATATATTTGTCTGTTTAATTTAGTGTGGGATTAGCTTAGTTTGGTTAAGTACAGTAAATTTCATTTATGATGGACGCATTTCTGTATTATGCAGGGAAACTCCTCTTTGAGGTAAGAGATTCTCTATTTTATTTATTAATTTAATTATCAACACATATGTGAGTCTAGGATTAGTTTAGGATTCAAAGAAATAACATGACAGGTAACATGACATAAATAAAAATAATGAAATAAAACAGGAATCAAAGGAATCTAGGAACAAGCAAAAGTTACTTTAGAATAATTTTTAGAATAACTTTTGAACTTGAACATTTAAAAAATATTGGTACATCTTCTTTCAGGCCCTTTCTTGGTGAATTCTGTTAATATGTTCCATTTAAACATGTCCTCAGGACCCACATCCAGAATGGCTGGGAAACATGACTCTGTGGCCTCGCTTGGGGTGCACAGAAAAGTATGTAGTCATGGGGCTGATTAGGAATCCCTCTTCCTAATTAATTTGTAACATCGCTTGCCTCTTTTAAATTTTATAAATGGTGCTCATCTTTTTAATATTTGGGAGCTGTTAGGCTGACAAGACTGAAAACTGATTTAATAGTATTTTTATACTGCTGACACCATATGAACTCTTGACAATTTACAAACAGCTGCATAAAATCCATACAACTAGTAGGCAGGAGGTCCAGAGTTACCTTATGCTCAAGTAGAGATGGGAGGATCCTAACCTCTGACCATGTTGTTATCAACACTATCTCGGAGGCCCTGTCGATTATTCTTACATTTATATTGTAATAAGAGTGCTATTAAAACATTACTTTAACAGCAGAACAACTAAAGGCAGCTTCAGCTCGCCTTGCAGCTGGCTAGAGGTGAAAGTCAGGTGTTGTCATGAGGACTGTTGCGGTCTTCATGCTATGGTTAGAGCAACATGAGGATGAACTAGTTGATTTATACCTACTGCTCCAAATGAACAAAGAAATAAATAAAATCCCAAGCAAATTCAGTTTTATCTCCTATCTTATCGGGCTGATTTAACTTTACAGAAAACAATCTATTATGGGCTGCTAAGCTGCAGAGGCAGAGGCAGTAAAAAGGAACCCTTTTCACTAATGTATATCCAAGTGGTTTTTGTTGATCTGCTATAATTATTTCCAAGCAGCAACATTTCCAGAAATACATATACATATGTATACATATATATAACCATATTTCAAATATATTTTAATATATTTCCTTCCAGATCACAGTTTTGAGATATCATAAATTCTTTGAAGAATTATACGGATCACATGCAAGATTAATATTGCTTTTTAAAAGCTATTTAGAGCTAGAGGATTAAATTTTTATTCCTTACAGATTTTTACAAATAGAGGGAAGGATAGCAACATAATTATTCTCAGCAGCCTCATTTGTAATCAGCCTGTTTAATTTTACTGCTGAAAATCTAAATTTTTAGATCTGTGTCCGGAGATACAAAGAAGCACAAAGAAAACAGAAGGAGTACATCAATGAACTACTGGCAAAACATCAGGAGGAGCTGGCAGGAAAAAATGCCAGAATCACAGCCGTAATTCATTTTCCTTACAATCCTGTGTTAAACTTCTCTTTCTGTCTGCTTATTTCTATTCTATGACTAATGGATGCTTCTTATAATGTCTATATCTTAGTTGGAAGATGAAAATAAAAAACTGGCCAGCAATATTGCAAGCATTGCTCAGGAAAACAGCAAACTAAAGGAGAAACTTCAGAAAACTGAAGAAAGTGAGTATTTTTTTTAACCCATTTTAATTATTTTCATTTTAAAAATGAAAGTGATTGATTGAAGTTTAACTTCACAAGTATTAATTATTTTGTTATTTTTTTGGTCAGGGCTTGCCCAGCTGACTACAGATGACACAGAATCCATAGAAGAGAGGAATCAGCAACAGCAGCTGGAAGAAATGGAGGGGGAAGTCGAAGAGATATGCTTCGAGGTAGACCTATCCAGAAGGGGCATTGTCTTACCTAAACGCCTTTTCTCAGCATGATGATGGAGAATCCACGGATGGGGTTTCCTTCATCTTCCTGCCCAATAGACTAAGTCTGACAAGTTGCCATGCCTCCTGCTGGGCTAGTCTAACCCAGTTCCGACGAACGCGAAGCAGCATATGATAGTCCAACGCGTTGGTTCCTCCTACTCGACATAGGATCTGATGGACACTAAAGGGGTGGGTGTGGATTCTCCATCATCATGCTGAGAAAAGGCATTCAGGTAAGACAATGCCCTTTCTCCAGCATGAGGATGGAGAATCTACGGATGGGACATACCAAAGCTGCCCTGTCCCTATGGGAGGGAAACAGTCAGGGTCTGCATCCCGCTTGACACTACTTGTTGTAACACCCTCCAAATGAGGCATCCACGGAGGCAAACTTGTCTATTTTGTAGTGCCTTATAAATGGGGTGGGTGAAGCCCAAGTCGCCACCTTACAGATCTCGCAAATGGACGCTTGCGTTGCCAAGCCGCTGATGTTGCAGCACTGCGGGTGGAATGAGCAGTGATACGGCTAGGGACTGACAAGGAGTGGGATTGGTATGCCTTGCAATGCAAGCCTTGATCCACCTGCCTATGGTTGATGACGAAACCTTCTGTCCCATGGAAGAGGGTTGAAAGGAGATAAATAGTGCCTCTGACTTGCGAAAGGCAGAAATTCTCTTGATGTACTGTCGTAGAGCCCTACGCACATCTATAGTGTGCCACTGACGTTCGGAGTCGTGAGACGGCCGAGGGCAAAAGTCCAGTAGTATTACTTCTTGCGACCTGTGGAACAAGGTGTTTACCTTGGGAACAAACGATGGATCTAACCGAAGGACCACCCTGTCATTGTGAAAAATGCATAGGTCCTCTCTGACAGAGAGCGCTGCCAGTTCCGATATGCGCCTGGCTGATGTGACGGCTACTAGAAAGGCTACCTTCATGGACAAGAGCCGCAAATTACAGGTCTTAATGGGCTCGAACCGTGGTGTGGTAAGAGCCTGTAAGACCCGTGACAGGTCCCAAGAGGGATATCTATGGACCAGAGGTGGTTTTGTGTTGGTCACTCCCTTGATGGAGCGCACCATTGGGTGATAGGCTAAAGAGGATGAATTGTCGCATGACAGTACCGTTGACAGAGCTGCCACTTGTCTCCTAATGGTATTCGGCGATAAGCCTTTGTCGAGCCCCTCCAGCAAATATTCCAGGATTCTAGGGATGGTGATGGACGAAAGATCCAATTGATTCCTGGTACACCAGAGACAAAAGTTCTGCCAAGTGGAGTCATAGATTCTGTTTGTAGAGGGACATCTGGATGCCTGAATCATCGTAACCACTTTTGTCGAGTAGACTCCTGGGTCAGAAATCACCGCTCAAGTGCTAGGCGGTTAACTGGAGCCACTGGGGATCTGGATGTTGCAGGACTCCCTGGCTGAGGGCAAAATGACCTGGAGAGATCCTCCACGGAGGAGAGATGGAAAGGCTCACAAGGTCGTCAAACCACAGTCGTCTTGGCCAGTGCGGAGCAACCAGTATGACATCTGCCCTTTCCTGCAGTAGTTTGTGAATGACTGCCGGAAGCAGAGGGAGAGGGGGAAAGGCGTATAGCAGGTCCCTGGGCTGTGGGCTATGGAGGGCGTCCACTCTCTCCGCCCCTGGAGACGTAAAACGGGATAAGAACCTCGGGAGCTGGGAATTCGCCAGAGATGTGAACAAGTCCAGTATCGGGTGACCGAACTTCTCCGCTATCTCCTTGAATAGTTCAGAATGCAGGCGCCATCAGAGTGGTCCACCGTTGACCTGCTTAAAGCGTCCGCTTGCCTGTTTGTCTCTCCCGAGATGTGTTCCCCCCTGCCGGTTCACATGGGCTTTGGCCTCTACATTGTCCATAAGGACTAGGACGTGCTGTCCCCTCACCTCGTGTTTGAAGTGACGTAAGGTGAGGTGTATGGCTCTGAGCTCCAACCAGTTTATGTTGTGCTTCAGGTCCGGCCAGGACCACCAACCCTGAGCCAACTGAGATTGGAGATGAGCCCCCCCAGCCGAAGAGACTGGCATCAGTAGTCAAAGTGAGCCGCGTTGGCTCCTTGAAAAAGGAGCCTCTGGCTACCACTTGGGAGGCCCACCAGCGAAGAGATTTCAGTGTTTGAGGTGGGACCCTGACTTTCTCGTTGGAGGAGCTGCTGCCTCACCTCTGAAAAGGGAGTAAGAACCATTGTAGACCCCTGGAGTGCAACCTGCCCATGGTACTATAGAAATGCAAGAGACCATCTTCCCTAGCAATTGGGAAAGGATGGCCAGAGAAATGACACGGTCCCTTTGGATCTGACGTACTAGGGTCTGGATACTGTCCTGGCCTCCTGTGACAAATAGACCATGCAGTACCTCGTATCTATGACCGCTCCCAAATGGGAGTGGAGTGGAGCTATCTGGCTCTTTAGGAAGTTTACAGAGAACCCGTGGCCCTGAAGGACTTCGATGGATAGGGTCAAGTCTGACTGGGCTGCCTGACTGACCATCAAAGAGGACAGCTGAAGGGCACCTCTGAGGTAAAGGGAAGCCAGAGAGAGGAGACCAGGATTCGAGGTTGCCAGTGTCCACAGACCCCCCTGGATTATTTAAGCTTCTCTTACTTCCCCCTTTCTCTCTGGAATTTCAGCTAAAAAAATTGCTTTTGAGTGCCCCAGTGACTAGATTGGCTGCCGTGCGGCTCTCAAAATGGTGGCTGCTGTCAGCGCGGCAAGCCGAAAATGCTTCAAAGCTTCGGGCTGAAGCCCAGTTGGTCTGCGGCCGGCTAGGGAACTCCCCGTAAAGTCCGCCGGTCTGTTGTGCTGCGGACGGCTGGGCAGCTTCAAGGAAGCCGGAGCTCAGTCCAATAGCTGAGCTCAGTCAGCGCAGCAAACAAATCAATGCTGCAAATGGCCTGGGGCAGCTGTCTGAAAGGAAAAAGAGTTTTTTTGGGAAAGGTCTTTTAGAGGCTTGTGAAGAATTCACAAGGAGCGCTGTGATAAGCTGAAGAAAGTGAGTATTTTTTTAACCCATTTTAATTATTTTCATTTTAAAAATGAAAGTGATTGATTGAAGTTTAACTTCACAAGTATTAATTATTTTTTTATTTTTTTGGCCAGGGCTTGCCCAGCTGACTACAGATGACACAGAATCCATAGAAGAGAGGAATCAGCAACAGCAGTTGGAAGAAATGGAGGGGGAAGTCGAAGAGATATGCTTCGAGGTGGACCTATCCAGAACATTAAACCAACATAGACAAAAATGAGATGCCACGTTTATTGGACAAACATGAAATAATCACACTGAGAGGCTGTTGTTTCATAGGAGTCAGGCATTAAAATAAAATAACAAAAAAAATTCTCTCTGATTTTTTCCAGCTTTTCTTTTGCTGAGATTTCAAATTCTGAAAAAAAAAAAATCTATACCAGGGACGCTTCGACACTACATCTGAAGAAAAGCTTTGGAATATAATTTTCCAGAAATACCTTCTTTTCTTTCCTCAAAACAAATATGAAAGCTCCTTCTATGATCAAAGCCTTGATGAAGCGAAAGGAGCTTGTGTGGGTAAATGAAATTGTGTTGAAGCCATAGTAACCTTGGGGGGAAGTGATCATGCAATATTGGAATTCAACATTATGGAAGCACAAGCAATAGAACACAAGCAAACTAGAGTCTTGGACTTCAAGAGAGCTAATTTCAATTGATTCATAGTGATCAATCTGGATTTATAACTGGAAAATATATGAAATATAATGTAAGACAAATTGTCAATTTAATTGAGTATTTGGATAAGAATAACCAGATCCCTGCGGCTTTCATATTGTTAGGTGCTGAAAAAGCATTTGATCAATTAGATTGGGGGTTCTTACTACGAGTTGTAGAGAAAATGAATTTTGGGGAAAATTTTTTGTTTGCTCTTAAGTCTATTTATCATCAACAATCAGCACAGATCACAGTTAATGGAGGTTTAACAGATGCATTTAAAATTGAAAAGGGTACAAGACAAGGATGTCCGTTATCTCCATTGTTATTTGTGTTAACAATGGAGATTTTATTAATTAAAATTCGTGAATCACCTATAATAAAAGGAATAAAAGTGAATAAGAATGACTATAGGTTAAGAGCTTTTGCTGATGATCTGGTGCTGACATTAACTCAGCCAATAGACTCGGTGACTGACTTGCTAGAAATCATTGCTCAATATGGGAAAGTTTCTGGTTTTAAGGTAAATAATAAAAAGACCAAAATACTATCGAAAAACGTGTCTATGAAGGATAAAGATGACTTAGTTAAATTGACAGGTGTTATCCTGTTATCTTGGTGTTATCCCAAGTGGATCTATATACAGAATTTGTTGATTTTGAATGTGATTGGATTCCCTTTCTAACACAGGCTTGTATGAAAAGCTTATGGCTTCCACTATAAATAAAAGCTTCCTCCTGCTTACATATAAGCTACTTTATGTTCAAATACAACTCACCAGACCCACTTACAAGTGCACCTCAGCTGAGAAAGGAAGCTCTGTATTGCTTTCCATGGCTTTTCAACTTGCATCTTACTTCGCAGCTTATTCTCTCCTCATCTGGACCATATGGCTGAGGCAGCAAAACACGAATTGAAAGCACTGATTAATATAACAGATAACTTTCCCCAGAGCTCTAGGGCACAGGTCAGCAACCCATGGCTCTGAAGCCGCATGTAGCTGTTTGAGCCTTCTGCTGCGGCTCCCAGTCCTCCTCTGACATTTGCAGAGAGAAAGACAGAGACAGAGAGAGGCACTTGCGCTTCTCTTCTCTCTCTCTCTCTCTTTCTCTTTCTCTCTCTCTCTCTCTCTCTCTCTCTCTCTCTCTCTCTCTCTCTCTCTCTCTCTCTCTGTGTGTGTAAAAAAGAGAGTGGCCTCACGCTGTTCTCCAACAAGCTGACAAGCTTATTGGGCGGGGTTCCTGCCTTTGCTGCATCTCCGCAGGAAGCAGGAAGTAGCAGAAAGCAGCAGCTCTCTCGCTCTCGCTCTCGCTCTCGCTCTCTCTCTCTCATACTCATACACACACACACACACACACACACACACACACACTCACACTGAGTGGGGGAAGAGGACTGGCAGACCAAGGGCAGGAGAGAGCCAGTCCAATAAGAATGTGTGTCAGCTTGTCGGAGAACAGCGTGAAGCCAGCTTGCCAGGTGAGCAGAAGATCAGAGAGAGGGAGAGAGGGGGAGAGAGGAAAGAGAGAGAGAGAGGGAGAGGAGAAAGAGAGGGAGAGGGAGAGGAAAGAGAGAGATAGGCAAAGAGAAAAAGAGAGGGGGGAGAGAGGGGGAGGGAGGGAGAGAGGGAGGGAGAGGGAGAGAGAACTCATGTACAGCAGCTTCTATTTCTTTTTAATTAAACTCTTCGATCAAGCCCCCCCTCTGGGGTGTGTGTGCGCGCACACAGGTTTTACGGTTCCCAGTGTTTTTTCTGTGGGAAATGGGTCCAAGTGGCTCTTTGAGTATTTAAGGTTGCCGACCTCTGGTATAGATGAAGAGACACAAGTTTAGGCTAGGTTCTAGCAAGATAGATCATCTGTTGATTGAGAAGCCCCTGAATTTCAGATTAAGCCCTCTTAATTCTAAATAACCTTGCTCTCAATAAACAGTATGAAAATGATATGGAGCTTTTAATGGATTTGATGGAAGAAGAGATTGAACCTATGGCCAAAAGCTTTTGCATAGCCTAGTGGGTTACCAGTGCAGCATTTCCTGAATAAGAAGCTTTACTGATATCCAGTGATGATCTTTTCATGTCTCATTTAGATTTCTGTAACGTGCTCTACATCAAGCTGCAGAATTCTGATAACTGCATGGGTTTTAGTAATCTTCTGGGAGCAGGTCCAGATGCTAGTTACAGTACATTACATGTAAAGTTCTACATAACTTAGGTCCTTAGATTTTCTTGTGTCTTTCTTGTCCCCAATGCTTTTTTTGCCTCACAAAGATTTCTGAGGAATTCAAAAGCTTGCAAATTGTGATTTTGGTCATCATTTCACAGTCATTCTGAATACAATCAGGCAGATATCCCCATACAATGTCTCAGAAATTCAACTACCATTGCTAATGTGTTTAAAAGCCTGCACTGAAGCATAAAATCAGATAAGTGTCAAAATTAGTTCATTCAAGATGCAAATCTTCAGATTAAATGGGAATAGTTTAGTCAAGATTTGCATTTTAACTAGCTGCCTTTAAGTCTTTTTAAACATTAAGATCCACTCTCTCAGTTACTTCAGGATTCTCAATGTATTCTCTGAAAGCACAGATAATGTAACTGGTTCAGATTAAACTGCCTGTAATCACTTTACAACATGACATATTGAGGAATTGCTACTGAAACATGCAAGTTTATAAAAGATATTAAGATTCGTGATCAAATAACTAAGGGAAAGGAGAGGAGAACCCTAAAACCAATAAGTACTATGACATAACTTTGAATTTAAGAATTAACTTCATTATCTCTTTTTGGGCACTCTGCACCTTTCTCACTTTGTAGAACCTGTGGGTACAACATGTTGTCCTTTTCTAGCGATACCACCCATCTTCAAATATTTAACTCCCTGGATATAAAAAGTGTTACATGTTCTTAGAGATGAAAAAACTCACTGAGTTCGGGTCTCTCCCATTGTCTCACAAACTTTGAGGTTTTATATTACCATCTATACTATAAGTGTACAGTGATTTCTACAGTGAAATATTCTAGCAAACACCTGAAATTTAACAATTTTAAATTATATATGGAAATCATCCAGCATTTGAATTTCTAGGCTTCAGAAATAAAACTACTATCACTGGTGTACATGAATAAGGAGATAAGAGAAGATGGCAATGCAGGTCAGATAGATATTTAGACAGTGAATCAAAATTGGGGTCTGTGGCACAAATATTAGAAGAATTATAACAGGGAAGGCAAACTTCAGATTATTAATTCCACTCCTGCAATTCAGGGAAATTCCTTTAAATTCAGGGAGTTCCAGGGTATTCCAATTTAATTATTTTAGTATATTTCATCAATTGAAAAAACATGTATATCACTGTGTTAAACGGTATTTTGTTAATTGCAGTAAAAGAGTAGTACAGGTAGTCCTCAATTAACAATTGTTCATTCAGTGACCATTTAAAATTACAACAGCAGTGAACGAAAGGACTTACTGACCAGTGCCCAATTTTACAGCTGTTGGATTTATAGTCATGTGATTGTGATTTAGATTCTTGACAAAAAAAGCACTTTCTTTGTACAAAGCTTCAAAAGAAACAGCTCCTTGAAATTGCATTACAAAACAATTATGTCTCCATTTTAAAGCCTTAAGGAACATACAGTTGGCTTGAGTCTATACTGGAAATTATCCCTGATTTGTCCACCAGAGCTTGAATCATACAAGATGGACTAGACAAGAGTCTTCCAACATGAGTTGTGGGGAAACGTCACCTAATCCATTTGCCCATTCAAGAAAAGCAGTAGTGTATACTTGTTTTGGATTTTCCCAAGAATTCTCCAGTTAATAACAAGTTGAGAGAGGCTAATTCAGGGAAATCCCAGATCCTTTCATGCAGTATGCCTTCTCCCCACCATCTCTTTTCATGCCACTGGACTCGTGCCACCTATGTTGAGGCCAATGACAAAAAATAACTGAAAGATGGTCATTTTCTATGGAAAGCAGGGTTCCTCCCTACTGTAATTTTTCTGTTGGAGAATCTCTAAGGCACATACAAAGAGAGGAAAAAAAGAATTTATATGTGCAAGTGTCTATAAATATTTTGTTTTATGGTGGATTATTTGTTATGTGCACTTGGACATATGAACACGCTGCAGTACTTTAAGCACGTGTCTTGAATTACTATGTAACACTCGGCTGCTGCTTCAGAACAATGTACATCCAAAAATAATTTGTGATGCACAGCTTTATCCTAATCTTCTATTTTTGTGTAATGGTAATTACTAAAAACCGGAAACGTAGCTATAAACTGTAGTTTTTCTTTTCCTTTCTAAACTTTATTGTGCTCTAAATATCAACTGCTCTGACCTCTTATTAAACACTATTTGTTATTCTCTCAAAATAAACTGTAGGAGCAATAATAATGCAGCCCTTGCCTCGGGCTTACTCTTAAGATGTGATACACAATCCAAAGTGATATGATTGGAGAAAATAAAAGGGCATGTTTTACTGAGGGACTGCATTTCAAAATTGGGACAACCTATTCTTCTGAAAGCTGAGAGGTAAAAGTCCTTACTCAAAGAGTGACAAACTGGGACATATGGATGGCTGTCTGTGCCACAGAAACATAACAGAATCCAGTATGAAAGCTCCAATTTTTATGAACCATTGTTAGCCAGGCATTAAATAGGGTTTTACTACTAGTTACTGAGCTATCTCCGCCCATCCTTGTTCAAAAAACAAAGGCAGATGGAAAGTATATCAGGACACACTTGGAGAATTAGTGATGATTTTCAGAAGACTGCAGTTTGTCAACAAAACTGTTTAATAAATACCCCTAAAGGTAGAAATTATAGATAACTTTATACATACGGAGACTGGATGGAACTGAAATTCCTGGACTTAGATATGTTTTTCTGTATGTCTTTTTAAAAGACTCTGATTAGTTGGTTCTGGTCAATATCAAAGTACAGTAGACTGTTAAACAGCTGAAATCAGCCATGGTGTTCTAGAATGCTACATTATCAATATTCATGATTTATTACAGAAAAAACTCCCTTCCACAAAGGGAGCCTTAGCATCTTCCACTGCTAAAAACCAAGTAACATATGATAAAGATGTTTCTAACTATGGAAGGCTATCTATTCCTCATGAGGAACTATGAATGAAGCTCTTCCAGCACACATATGATTGACTCCCAAAAAAGAAAAACATCAATAAAGAAGTGAATGAAGACTAGAAAGTATGCAGAGCTCAATGAAAGAACCATAAGATAGGAGCCAAGAATTTGTTGTACTTTTTTGGTTATTAGGTTATTATTTTTATTTCATCTTAGAAGAACACAAATTGGGACATCTAGCAACTTTGGAAGATACACCCAATTCCTCAAAACTATTTCTGTTATCAGTTAATGAAAAAATAGCACTTAAGTTCATTTACGTACACGTGAAACCTGAATATACATGGAATGGCTGATATTCAACTTCTGAAATTAGACCCTTTCCACATCATCACTGTTTTCACTCTCCAAGTCTCCAGAAGTATTTTCAAACTGACACAGAGATTCAAACTAGCACTGATATCAAAATACTTGGAATAAGGAGCAAAGAATTTCAATCGCTGCTCCAGTTTCTAGTTTAAAAAAGTTCCTCACCCTCAATCTATAGAAGAGATGTACATTGCTAGCATTATATATGCTCTGTTGTTTGATTCCATGAGAACTCAGCTATTGAACTGCAAACTGATCAAACTTTATTCTCTGCTAAGGAAATATACTAAGTTAATCAAAGCCAGATGCCTTGAAGTGAGATGAATCAGAAATTCTCTCCAGTGAGAAAATTCAGCAACCTAAGTTCCAACTTGTCAAAAAACATTGCAAAAGACAATACTAATTTCTCTGACTACACCACAGATGACAATAAAATAAATCTGCTCAGCTCATTAACACTTCCGACACATTAGAGGGGAGGAATGGTGAATGACGGCATCTCTGCAAAAGTGGAGTCAAGAATTGCAGCAAAGAACAAGGAACTGGTGGGATCAGGGAGCTCTACAATATTTTCAAATCAATACATGTAGAACAGGGGTGTCAAACTGCCAGCCTGTGGGCCAGATACATCAGGCAAAAACTGTGCCCACCCCATTGCCGGCAATGGGGAAAAAGTCACGATACATCACGACACGTCACATGACGTTGCGAGTTTGACACCCATGATGTAGAAGTATCCATCATGAATAAAGAAATATCCACATCTTCTTTTTAGTTGCTGACTAACCAAATGCATTAGAATGTCAGCTGCCTTAAAATGGATTGTTTAATTTAGTGTCAACTCTCTTAAAGTCTTGCCCTTAAGTTATTTGCATAGATTACAGAGAGCAATCAGCGACTACTGAATAAAAATATTCTTATTTTTTTATGAGAAGATTGTACCTAATCTGAAATAAAAAATGGCTTGTAAGTTGTATATTCAATAAGATACTCATAGATAACAAGACTACCTGGAAAACATGACCACTTTTTTTCAGTTAACTCAGTTAACATTTTATCAGACCAGCTGAAAGAAGACCAATCACATAACAGGCTAAGTTATAATTTTAGTGCTAGGCAAAGGAGTTTTATTTCTCACATCTTTTCAAGAGTCTGCAACAAAATTAAATTTATTTTAGCTCTTTAATTTAAACCTTCACTTTCAGATTTTTCTCTTTAAATAATCAAATTTAATGTTTTAAAAGTTGAAGGCCTAATATTTGTATTAGTCTTTTGACGCAAAACAATTGAGAGTCTTGAGACATTTCAAAGAATTATAACTGAATACATTATAATTTTTTAACTGTTATCAACACTATTTTGTCGATGTTTAAAAAGCTACAAAACTTCATCCTATGCATTCAGTCTGCTGAATGAATCATGCCTTTTGATATTTAAAAAGAACATGCTTTTATTGTCTTGTCCCATTCTTTGTAACACAAAGGACACAAGAATTACTTCAAGGCCACTATGTCCTCTGGGGTACACATTCTCCTTAGATTTACTTCAGGCTGCTTCTTGGCAAGATGTTTAAAGAAATAAGGCTTGTAGTACATATATCTCTTCTCCTAATAAATGTATCTTAACCTTACACTGGTAGCTATTTATTATTCTTATTAAAGGTCACCCTACTGCTCATTTGTACATTTGGCTATTCTGCTTTCTACATTTCAAAGTTGGCTGTGGGGAATGCATGTACAACTTATTAAAAACCTTTATAGATATATATATAAAGTCAGAATTGCAGAAATCCTACCTTGTGTAGACCATAAAATGCTTACAGGCGTAGAAGCCACATCCTTGATCTTTATCCAGCTGTTGTTGCGCTGTCTGCTCCATGAAGAAATTACACAATAATATTCTCCTCTGTCGGTTTCAGAAGTCCATTGGATTCGTAAACGGAAGGTGTCTACCTTTGGTTTAGAGAAAATAATTTCCCCATTCTGAGCACGTTGTTTGCTTTTCCCCCCAAGTACCAGTGTCCAGTCTGCATCCATAGTGGCCAGAAGTTCATATTCTACCANTAGGGGTCTGGAGAACAACACGCCTGACTTTGTCTGTTGCTTTCGCCTCCGTCTGAACTGGGCATGTGCGGCCAGGCAGGAGGCGTGGCCATCGCAGACTTAGTCTTATTGGGTACAAGGGACTTCAGGAAACCCAATCAAGTGGATTATCCATCATCATGCTGAGAAATGGCGTTCAGGTAAGACCAACGCCCCTTTCTAGGCTTCAGAAATAAAACTACTATCACTGGTGTACATGAATAAGGAGATAAGAGAAGATGGCAATGCAGGTCAGATAGATATTTAGACAGTGAATCAAAATTGGGGTCTGTGGCACAAATATTAGAAGAATTATAACAGGGAAGGCAAACTTCAGATTATTAATTCCACTCCTGCAATTCAGGGAAATTCCTTTAAATTCAGGGTGTTCCAGGGTATTCCAATTTAATTATTTTAGTATATTTCATCAATTGAAAAAATATGTATATCACTGTGTTAAACGGTACTTTTGTTAATTGCAGTAAAAGAGTAGTACAGGTAGTCCTCAATTAACAATTGTTCATTCAGTGACCATTTAAAATTACAACATAAGTGAACGAAAGGACTTACTGACCAGTGCCCAAATTTACAGCTGTTGGAGTACCTCATAGTCATGTGATTGTGATTTAGATTCTTGACAAAAAAAGCACTTTCTTTGTACAAAGCTTCAAAAGAAACAGCTCCTTGAAATTGCATTACAAAACAATTATGTCTCCATTTTAAAGCCTTAAAGGAAGCAACATACAGTTGGCTTGAGTCTATACTGGAAACTATCCCTGATTTTGTCCACCAGAGCTTGAATCATACAAGATGGACTAGACAAGAGTCTTCCAACATGAGTTGTGGGGAAACGTCACCTAATCCATTTGCTCATTCAAGAAAAGCAGTAGTGTATATTTGTTTTGGATTTTCCCAAGAATTCTCCAGTTAATAACAAGTTGAGAGAGGCTAATTCAGGGAAATCCCAGATCCTTTCATGCAGTATGCCTTCTCCCCACCATCTCTTTTCATGCCACTGGACTCGTGCCACCATGTTGAGGCCAATGACAAAAAATAACTGAAAGATGGTCATTTTCTATGGAAAGCAGGGTTCCTCCCTACTGTAATTTTTCTGTTGGAGAATCTCTAAGGCACATACAAAGAGAGGAAAAAAAGAATTTATATGTGCAAGTGTCTATAAATATTTTGTTTTATGGTGGATTATTTGTTATGTGCACTTGGACATATGAACACGCTGCAGTACTTTAAGCACGTGTCTTGAATTACTATGTAACACTCAGCTGCTGCTTCAGAACAACGAACATCCAAAAATAATTTGTGATGCACAGCTTTATCCTAATCTTCTATTTTTGTGTAATGGTAATTACTAAAAACCGGAAACGTAGCTATAAACTGTAGTTTTTCTTTTCCTTTCTAAACTTTATTGTGCTCTAAATATCAACTGCTCTGACCTCTTATTAAACACTATTTGTTATTCTCTCAAAATAAACTGTAGGAGCAATAATAATGCAGCCCTTGCCTCAGGCTTACTCTTAAGATGTTATACACAATCCAAAGTGATATGATTGGAGAAAATAAAAGGGCATGTTTTACTGAGGGATTGCATTTCAAAATTGGGACAACCTATTCTTCTGAAAGCTGAGAGGTAAAAGTCCTTACTCAAAGAGTGATGTGACAAACTGGGACATATGGATGGCTGTCTGTGCCACAGAAACATAACAGAATCCAGTATGAAAGCTCCAATTTTTATGAACCATTGTTAGCCAGGCATTAAATAGGGTTTTACTACTAGTTACTGAGCTATCTCCGCCCATCCTTGTTCAAAAAACAAAGGCAGATGGAAAGTATATCAGGACACACTTGGAGAATTAGTAATGATTTTCAGAAGACTGCAATTTGTCAACAAAACTGTTTAATAAATACCCCTAAAGGTAGAAATTATAGATAACTTTATACATACGGAGACTGGATGGAACTGAAATTCCTGGACTTAGATATGTTTTTCTGTATGTCTTTTTAAAAGACTCTGATTAGTTGGTTCTGGTCAATATCAAAGTACAGTAGACTGTTAAACAGCTGAAATCAGCCATGGTGTTCTAGAATGCTACATTATCAATATTCATGATTTATTACAGAAAAAACTCCCTTCCACAAAGGGAGCCTTAACATCTTCCACTGCTAAAAACCAAGTAACATACGATAAAGATGTTTCTAACTATGAAAGGCTATCTATTCCTCATGAGGAACTATGAATGAAGCTCTTCCAGCACACATATGACTGGCTCCCAAAATAGAAAAACATCAATAAAGAAGTGAATGAAGACTAGAAAGTATGCAGAGCTCAATGAAAGGACCATAAGATAGGAGCCAAGAATTTGTTGTACTTTTTTGGTTATTAGGTTATTATTTTTATTTCATCTTAGAAGAACACAAATTGGGACATCTAGCAACTTTGGAAGATACACCCAATTCCTCAAAACTATTTCTGTTATCAGTTAATGAAAAAATAGCACTTAAGTTCATTTACGTACATGTGAAACCTGAATATACATGGAATGGCTGATATTCAACTTCTGAAATTAGACCCTTTCCACATCATCACTGTTTTCATTCTCCAAGTCTCCAGAAGTACTTTCAAACTGACACAGAGATTCTCACTAGCACTGATATCAAAATACTTGGAATAAGGAGCAAAGAATTTCAATCGCTGCTCTAGTTTCTAGTTTAAAAAAGTTCCTCACCCTCAATCTATAGAAGAGATGTACATTGCTAGCATTATATATGCTCTGTTGTTTGATTCCATGAGAACTCAGCTATTGAACTGCAAACTGATCAAACTTTATTCTCTGCTAAGGAAATATACTAAGTTAATCAAAGCCAGATGCCTTGAAGTGAGATGAATCAGAAATTCTCTCCAGTGAGAAAATTCAGCAACCTAAGTTCCAAGTTGTCAAAAAACATTGCAAAAGACAATACTAATTTCTCTGACTACACCACAGATGACAATAAAATAAATTTGCTCAGCTCATTAACACTTCCGACACATTAGAGGGGAGGAATGGTGAATGACGGCATCTCTGCAAAAGTGGAGTCAAGAATTGCAGCAAAGAACAAGGAACTGGTGGGATCAGGGAGCTCTACAATATTTTCAAATCAATACATGTAGAACAGGGGTGTCAAACTGCCAGCCTGCGGGCCAGATACATCAGGTAAAAACTGTGCCCACCCCATTGCCTGCAATGGGGGAAAAGTCACGATACGTCACGACACGTCACGTGACGGTGCGAGTTTGACACCCATGATGTAGAAGTATCCATCATGAATAAAGAAATATTCACATCTTCTTTTTAGTTGCTGACTAACCAAATGCATTAGAATGTCAGCTGCTTAAAATGGATTGTTTAATTTAGTATCAACTCTCTTAAAGTCTTGCCCTTAAGTTATTTGCATAGATTACAGAGAGCAATCAGAGACTACTGAATAAAAATACTTATTTTTTATGAGAAGATTGTACCTAATCTGAAATAAAAAATGGCTTGTAAGTTGTATATTCAATAAGATACTCGTAGATGACAAGACTACCTGGAAAACATGACACTTTTTTTTCAGTTAACTCAGTTAACATTTTATCAGACCAGCTGAAAGAAGACCAATCACATAACGGGCTAAGTTATAATTTTAGTGCTAGGCAAAGGAGTTTTATTTCTCACATCTTTTCAAGAGTCTGCAACAAAATTAAATTTATTTTAGCTCTTGAATTTAAACCTTCACTTTCAGATTTTTCACTTTAAATAATCAAATTTAATGTTTTAAAAGTTGAAGGCCTAATATCTGTATTAGTCTTTTGAAGCAAAACAATTGAGAGTCTTGAGACATTTCAAAGAATTACAACTGAATACATTATAATTTTTTTAACTGTTATCAACACTATTTTGTCGATGTTTAAAAAGCTACAAAACTTCATCCTATGCATTCAGCCTGCTGAATGAATCATGCCTTTTGATATTTAAAAAGAACATGCTTTTATTGTCTTGTCCCATTCTTTGTAACACAAAGGACACAAGAATTACTTCAAGGCCACTATGTCCTCTGGGGTACACATTCTCCTTAGATTTACTTCAGGCTGCTTCTTGGCAAGATGTTTAAAGAAATAAGGCTTGTAGTACATATATCTCTTCTCCTAATAAATGTATCTTAACCTTACACTGGTAGCTATTTATTATTCTTATTAAAGGTCGCCCTACTGCTCATTTGTACATTTGGCTATTCTGCTTTCTACATTTCAAAGTTGGCTGTGGGGAAATGCATGTACAACTTATTAAAAACCTTTATAGATATATATATATAAAGTCAGAATTGCAGAAATCCTACCTTGTGTAGACCATAAAATGCTTACAGGCGTAGAAGCCACATCCTTGATCTTTATCCAGCTGTTGTTTGCGACAGACGAGGTACTTCTTTAATGTGTTATTATAAGAGGAGACAGCCAAAGTCTTCAGGTAACCTAAGCATTTGCCTTCCACAGATGGAAACCAAATCTCTTTTATTAAAGGGGTAAGACTCGTGCAACAAACGAAAAGGGGGGTTCATGGTCACAGGTCAGACGTAGGTATCACCGGTCTTCAAGTATAAGATGGTCTTCATCACTGCGTGTGGGCATCCTATAGTACCAGGACACAGTGAAATAAACATTTGTCTCGGCATTCTGTACCTCCATGATCCTACATTCAAGCTCTGTGGGATCCTCAGCAAACAGCGGTGTTTTAGAAGCATTCAAAAATACGTAGTAATTTGGTTCTATGTAGGTTTTGGAAAACAGAAAGAAAGTCAAAGTAACAATTAAAAGTATGAAACAGAACCAATCCCGAATATAGATTATATTTTCACATACATCATGATTTTAAATTGCAAAGCTTCTTTAGTATTTTACCAGTCATGGCAAGGAATGTGGATTGTCCTATCAGCTAATTATATCTACTTCTTCATGGCATTACAGCTAGTCCTTGACTTATGACCACAATTGAGCCCAAAATTTCTGTTAAGACATTTGTTAAGTGAGTTTTGCCCCATTTTACCCTTCTTGCCACAGTTGTTAAGTGAATCACTGTAGTTGATAAGTTAG
The DNA here is from genome assembly GCF_001527695.2 of Protobothrops mucrosquamatus. NCBI lineage: Eukaryota > Metazoa > Chordata > Lepidosauria > Squamata > Viperidae > Protobothrops > Protobothrops mucrosquamatus. Next base: position 63,730 of record NW_015388320.1, on the reverse strand, counting down.
TAATTCGGTTGTTAAGTGAATCTGGCTTCCCCATTGACTTTGCTTGTCAAAAGGTTGTAAAAGGTGATCACATGACCTTGGGACAAAGCAACAGTCATAAGTATGAACCAGTTGCCAAGCATCTGAATTTTGATCTCATGATCATGAGGATACTACAAAGGTTGTAACTGCGAAAAATAGCCATAAGTCATTTTTTCAGTATCATAATTTTGAACAGTCACTAAATGAATTATTGTAAGTCGAAGACTATCTGTATTTGCTAGGAAAATAACAAAAGGCAGATTGTGTAGTATAATTTTGTTAAACTGGTAAAATAATCACACACAAATACATAGAGCATCATTTTATGTTGGTCAAGAGAAGATAAAAATAAAACGTTTTTATTAAGCCACTTGTGTATACATTTTTAGTTTTCAATTAATTAAAGAATAGTGATGAAGTTTGTTACAGAAGTTTAAGTCTTGAACACTATGTCATAAACCCTCAACTGACTCAATAAAGATATTGATTCAATATATGCAAAGACTTTTCCTAAAATTCAAAGCATTCTGAACTTCACATTTCAAACTGAGAAACCTGTTTTCCTGTGCATTTTATGATATATGTAAGGCAAGAAATCAACATTTTGGATGATTATACCCAAATATACCAGATTATTTTTTTGCACAGTTTTAATTGTTGCTGTTTACTTTCAATGCCCTATTAACAGGGGAAAATATCAACCAAACAAATAAATGTTAGACAGTCACACACTTTGACTTATTCTTGATGCTAAATAGCTCTGAAGTAACATCAAGTTGCACTAAGTGAATCTAACAACTTTTAAAGTTGAAGTAAATCTGATATCATGATCGTATGTAATTTTGATTTTCTCCTACTCTTAGAAGATATATTCAGATATTAAAGTGGATAAATATATATGTGGCTCTCGTATAAATCACTAAAGTTCTTGCAGACAATGCTAGAGTTTACTAAACCGGATAGTTTGCAACATGGAAACATGAACAACTGTTTTCTACTCTGATAAGAATGAGAATAAAGTTATAGGGAAATGAAGTTTTAGCCAACTCCACAAATATTTGCAAAGTCTGTAGAAGTGGATTGCTAGGTAAAATTTTGACTTTGAGAATAGTGTTCCAGCTATGCTCTTGACACTGAGTCTCTAACTGAGGATTTAGAAGGAAGGAATAAAAGCTTGCTGGATTAAGCCTCATTCCTGCACTCTGTCAACTGTCAAAGAACAGCCTTACTGACAGTTCAATGAATTAATACCCTGCCAAGCTCTCTGACTTCTATCAAGGAAGAGCAGGAGGCTGCTGATGAAATTTGGATACAATTTATGTATCTCTGATGATGAGAATTCTTCTCCCACTTTACTCCCCCAGGCAATACAAGGTCATTAAAAATAGCTTTATCCTTTACCTTCACCTAACCCAAGTAATAATTGTAGTATAAAGAAGCAGAAATTCCCACTGGCTATAGACAACTTTTCAAAAACAGAATAGAAGTCTCCTGTTTAAGCCAACTTGAGAGTAAGGAGACTACAAGATGATATCTGAAAGGGAACTATACTGGAAAATAGTTGTACTTCTTTAAATCTGCCTAGCATGCAGACAATTGGATTAGCCAGCAGAGAACATGAATTTACATTCTTCATATTACAACCTCTAGGTACTCTTATACTTAGTGGTGAAGTATGTATGCCTTATGTATGAGAAAAGAGGCACAAGCTTATTCTCTTATCTCCAGGTAAATAAAAAAAGGAGGAAAATTAGGTCATTTTCATTTCTGGATCTTTTTCAAATTTATAATTTTAATTTCAAGGTCCAGGTGAATCACAAAATACACAGTAATTCTGGGAAGCTAACAATTAAAAAAGTTATAAGAAAACAACATATATTAAAGAAATAAAAAAGGCAGAAATAAAAACCAAGTTTTAAATAACTGATAGTTCTTTATTTTTGTTTTACTAATCTTAAACCTAATATATACAATATAATACATTATTGTGCCAGTTTATTTTGCCATTTTTATTTGCATCTTGCCTGCCTTTTAGGAGCGGGAAATAACATATCTAATACTCCATCTATATAACACCCCATCAACCAATTTTCCCACATGCTTAAAAAACCTGTGTCTCAACTCACTCTTAGCCCAAAATCTTAATCATTGCAACATAATGATGGTAATATTAGATGCAAAGCTATTCCTAGAAGGAAGAAACAGCATACAAACCCTAGATGAGTTCATAACATGCCATGCTAAATCAGAATCAACAATATTACAATTTAGCATCCCAAAATCTCAGTGAACTTAAACAAGATATTCTTGCAAGTAAGTGCAATCAGTTACACAAATACTACTGGACTACACTTAAGGTAACTTGGGCATTAAATAAAACAACTACTCCAGCTTTGCCCTTTTACTGTTTCAAAACCTATCCAGAATTATTGGGATTCTAAGTGAAAAATAAAACATGAAGAAACTTGATTTTTTAATTATTCTAGAAAAGATCCCGGTATATCAAGAAAAACTTTATTTAACCACATGGATCTTCACGAATATGTGCTTTAATTTTCTGTAATGCTTATGCTTAAATGTTAAATGTTAATTTTTTTAGTATATTTGCAGACACGTATCTCAGCAGCTTAAGGGTCCAGTTCAGAAAGTAGAATAAAAATTATCAAAAACACAATATTTATATAGTTACAGAAAAATACTGAAATTAGAAAACTTTGTCTAAAGAAATCTGATATTCACCCAGTTCTCTTTTTATATTGTGTGATATCATTTTGCATTTCTGTTTCATCAAATATAGAAACAGATCTCAAGAATTATTTGAATTCAAATGTTGCCGTTTCATTCCAAGATGAAAACTTTAATTGAAGCATAAATTTGAAAAATAATATCTGCCTCTTCTTACAGTTTCATTATCCAAAGATAAAATAACAAATAAGCAAGTTAGAAGGAAAGTGTCAAGACAAACAACTGACTGTATCAGTTGAGATCTGATCTGTGAAACTCTGAAAATGTAATTTAGATGTTTGTAAGTTCTGCTTTCTATATCATAGCAATACTTAAATGATCATTTACTGAACATGAACTGATAGAAAAATTTAGTAGTTTAAAACATTACAATTGATTATTTTGAGATCTCCCATCTAACATTTCGAAACTGAAATCTCTAAGAAGTTTTCAAGTTCAAAATATAAAACAATAAAAATACAACAAAACCCATAATTCCTCATAACGTTCATTTAAAAAATCAATACCAAATTAAAATAGACATAATCAATCAGATGCAAGCAAAGCAAAGGTACTTATCTTCAAATATTTGTTAAAACATTCATGATTTTGATATGAACAACTTTTGATATGAACAACCGCCCTGAGTCCCGTAAGGGAGATAGGGCGGTGTACAAATCTAAATAAACAAACAAACAAACAAACTTTTCTCAATCTAAACCTTAGGGGGGGGAAATGTCACCACTGAATGGCCTCTTTTTTAAATTCTGAAATGAACACAGAAAAAGAAATTACCATTATTGTATCATAATGGTTGGCCAGCTAAAGCCTTCAAATGTTTAATTCCCATTAAATCAAATAATAACCGTCATAATTGTCCACAGAAGTTACAACTGCACAAAAGTGTCCACATAATCATCAGCAGCTCAGCTTAATTCAAAAGCCTGTTTACCTTAATAACCAATTACTCACCCAATGTCACCACTTCCACAGTGACTGGTACGGATATCTTCTCTGCTACCTTGTGCCAGCTGCCATTGTGTTGTGGCACCCACAGAGCTGCTTG
>NW_015388320.1:52075-59059 GCF_001527695.2 Protobothrops mucrosquamatus | reverse complement strand
GTCATAATTGTCCACAGAAGTTACAACTGCACAAAAGTGTCCACATAATCATCAGCAGCTCAGCTTAATTCAAAAGCCTGTTTACCTTAATAACCAATTACTCACCCAATGTCACCACTTCCACAGTGACTGGTACGGATATCTTCTCTGCTACCTTGTGCCAGCTGCCATTGTGTTGTGGCACCCACAGAGCTGCTTGACAGTAGTAGTAACCAGAGTTTTCAGTGCCTACATCACGTATCAACAGGTTGTAATTACTTCGATCTACATGGCTGGGGCTGATAAAGGTGGAGTCACTAATTACTAAATCACGGTCGGCATTCAGCAAAACCTGAGCCTCTGCCATGGTGCCATCTGGAGATTCATTGAAGTACCATGTGATTTCTGTTTGGAAAATACCACTTCTGTCCGTTGTGATGTTGCAAGTAAGTTCAAGGGATTCTCGTTCCATTACAGATATATTGTTTCTGGTGATGAACACATCTAAAGCTGCAGAATTGGGAGTGAGGGATGAAGGAAACAAGATCAAGGATTATTGTTAACTTCCAAGTATTACTTGACTTGTAGTTCATCAACTGTGATCCTGTCAGCTTGTACAAGTGCATATAATTAGCTGCATATACATTAGTATTCATGGGCAAACATGTGTATTACTGAGTAACACAGTTAAAGCACTAACCTATTCAACTGGTTTCTATTTGTATAATAAGTTTATGCAAATTTACAATACAGCTTCAGTTTTCTTGCAGTTAATGCCACCATTTTTCCTCTTATACTCTGATACTCCGAGCATAAATATTTTTCAGCTGAAATACAAAGTAATCTATCTTAAAGATATTTTAAATGTAAGCTACTCTTCAGATGTCTTTTCAACATATGATACTTCATTAAATTACATACTGTAAATTCGGTCACTTTTTCACAGAATCTCACAAGTCTCCTATGGTGTTTGACATGTGCAATCCAATACGGTACAATCCAGTACTACAGTACTATATTTTTATAAAGCTTGAAGACCAAGAAAATTCTCTTCTCCGACTTCTCCAAAACTGGCCAAAACTGAACAGATTAACAAAATGGAACATACATATAACTGCAAACAGGTTGCCAAAAAGGCTGGCTGACAATGGAGTATGTGACCACCATACAGCCTGGCTTATACAACAATAATCCACAAAGAAGAAATATCAGAAGGAAACCTTTCCTGTGACTTCATAACAAAAGTAATTACCAGTCACCTAGCAAGGTGTCAAAAACTTGATGACTTTCTGACAAGCAAAGTCAATGGGGAAACCAGATTCACTTAACAACCGTGTTATTAATTTAACAACTGCAGTGATTCACTTAAATGTGGCAAGAAAAGTCATAAAATGGGACAAAACTCATTTAACAAATTTCTCACTTAGCAACATAAATTTTGAGCTCATAGGTTGAGGACTATCTGTACACCCGCTTCCCACACTTTTAATGGAAAACTTGTGCCTGTTTCTCAGACATTAATCTTCGCACTGTTCTATCCCCTTCTCTCCCTCTGCTTGCCTCAAAGAAGCCCCTCCGTCACTTCCTCTTTCCCCATTGTCTTTTTTTTACTCCCTTTCCCACCAAAACCTCTTCCTTTTATATCCTTTCCTCTCTCCCCCCTCCTCCTCCTCCTCTCTTCAGTGCAACTCCAGCTGACTCTTCTCCCCCAAGCTGCACTTTGCTTCCAGAAGTGCCAATCAGCTGGAGCCCCGTGCTGATCGGCTGGAGCCCCACACCAATCCTGGGCACTCAGCAGAGCTCCGGCAACACAGCAGCTCCAGCTGACTCTCCCACAAACCTGTGTGGCGCTGCCATCACTTTAACTCATTCCCCCACAATACTTTTACACTTTTTTACAGTGCTTTTCAACCCGTTGTATGCATATCACCTGCCAGATGCCAAAGTACCACCAGTAGTATGCGTACCATGGGTTGAAAGCACTGGCCTAGAGTATATAATTTTCAATGAGCCTGATGAAACAAAAATTGATCAGTTTGCCATAACAAATTCAGGTGTGGAAAAAAAGAATAAAATACTGAATGGCCACCTTGCCAACTGTTAACCTTAGGGGATGGTTTTGCAGTTGATGAAATACTGTGCAGATAGATATAATTCAACTGATTCAATTAAATACCAACATATCTTAGAACCTGAGATTCCTCAATCAATGAAAAAATTAACACTGAACAATGGTTTACCATTTCATTAAAGCAACAATCTAAAATCCACTACAGAAAGTAAGGGATAGTCCCTTATTATGTGAATATTATTGAAAATCTGAGGAGAGGTTCAAACATAATGTGCATGGAACTGTTATTTCTACAAACATATTCAGGCGTTTGTTCCTGTCATATTCTTTGTTTTTGGTTTTAATCTGTAAATATCTGCATATAAATACTAAGCATGCATTCCAAGTTGCATAAAAAAGATTGTGTTTGCCCTTGTACAATGTAGAGGCTGTATCAGTTTCTATTCATTTAGTGATTCAAGAAACATTGAATTTTATCAGGTGCCTAAAACTTTAGCAGGCACCTGAAAGTGCTCAAAAAAGACAACGGAAATTTTGCAAACATTATAAAACCAAACCTATATTTCAGATTATAAATGTTCTGTTATATTTAAAATATTACAATAATTTTCTGTGCATATGTCTAAATATATCATAATCTGACTTGTCAAGAAACCATCTTGCTTATTGGCCACCTCAAAAAATAATACTTGCCTGCTGTTCTATGAGTTGCAATATGAATAATGGAACACTGTATTGGCCCTTTATTAAAGCAGTAATAATAATAGAGTGGTGTAAACACTAATCTCCTGACCAAAAACAATAATTAAATTAAGAAATTCAGTACAAAATCAAAAGTTAAAACTGTAAAATGTAAAGTTATCACTAAAATATCACCACAGTAAACATCACCCAAAAAATTAAAAATCCATAAAAGCAGCCAAACCAGTTAATCATAAAATTTCTGCTTAGATACAAATACTTTTGCTTAACAATGAAGTATGATATAAAAAGGCAATCTGAATTCTTTTAGTATGAAGCTATAAAGCCTACTAATGTTCAGTGATTATTCTCCTGCAGCTTTTAAAATATGATAAAGTTGGTCTCAACTGAACTTTTAGGTAGCTTATTTTGATAAAAATAGAATAAAATTCAAACACAACATTTTGAATTTGTGCCATACCAATTCAAACAATTTTATAAACCTAGAGTTGGAAGGGAACCTCAAAGATCTGCTAGTCCAACCCCTGCCCAAGGCAGGAATCCTCAACCTATGTTGTGGAAAAGATTCTCCAACTTTTGTTCGAAAACCTTCAGTGCTATTCCAATATTTAATAGCAATTACAATTTGTAAATTTTTCCTATATTCTTTTCTTATATATTCCCCTATAGAAAAATATAAAAATCTAATTTAACAGCAAATAGGACAATAAAAATGTGGTCATAAGTTAAATATGTGTGTCTATATGTATGCATATGAATCAGTGATAAATATATCTTAATCAGGCCAGTTTTTCAAGCTGTAGCTATATATTATACATCAAATCTATGGTATTACCATAAAAATGAATATTGCATACTCACATGTTGGTTTCACCACCAAATTTACTATATCAGCAGTCTTCTCTTGGATCTTTTGCCATGAACCATCTGCACCTTTAACCCACTCACTCACTTGACACCTATAAGCACCTTCGTCTGTTGGAAGAGCCTGGGACAGAGACAGGCTGTAAATGTCATTAGCCATTGCATCTAGGCGCACATCCCCACTGATATAGCGGTCACTGTATTCTGAGCCAGTCCGGAACTTGCCCTCGTGTGTCAGGGAAAGGATTTCTTGCCAAACATGGTCACTCCTGAACTCCCAAGACACTTGCAGATGGGTGTGTTCGGTAGAATTGGTAGAAGCTGAACAACGTAATTGAAATGTATCTCCTTCTGATACGTTCCAAGTTGATGAGGAGTACAAGTTCGATCCAGTAACAGTTAACCCGTCTGCAATCACTATTTAGAAAAAAGAGGATCATAAAGCACACAATTATAATAAACCTTTTCCCATGCCCATTATCTCTTCTCTTGTTTGTTTTCGTTTTGAAGACTGAAGAGGTATAAAATAAGATACAAATTCGAGGAAATAAAGATTAAAAAAGAAACTTATAAGTTAAGGCACTATGTCAGATGACTGGATGTTGGTTCCTTTAAACAGAATTGCAATAGTAATCAACAATTTAAAAGAACTTGGATATTACTAAGTTTCAAAATTAATAAAGAGAAAACTAACATGTTAACAAAACTATGAAAATAAAAGATCAAGTAGAACTAATGAACAAAATATGTTTGAAGACTGAGAAAAAAGTAAAATATCTGGGTAACAATATGATAAATATGAACTGTAGATTTTTTTTTTTCAAAACAACTACATTAAGACGAAATTAATTTTAAAAAGACATATTAAGTTGGGGGAAATAGAATTTAGGGTTGCCTAAAGCGGAGGTCCCCAACCTTTTGGGCACCAGGGACTGGTTCCGTGGAGAGAAGTTTTTCCTTGGACTGGAGGGTACGTGGTTTTGTGTGCAAATTATTTGCTTCAACTAATTCCTAACTAAACAAAGGTTACACACAATGTCTACATAGTACACAGCTAAACATAACATCTTTTTGCAAATTTGATTGCATACTTACAAGTTATATGCAGTACTAAGTATGCATTCAAATTTTCAAGAATTTTGGACCAGGTTATTAGCTTCCGTTAACTTTGGTACTCCTTGAAAATGTAATTTGACCAGGGGTGCCTAAACTTTTGCCTGAAACTGTATCAGTAGGACCCACATGTTAACAAAAATATTTTTCCCACAGAACTGTAAATCCAATAAGAAAATATTTGAAAAATTTTGGTTTAAGTCCAAATCCTTTAAATTCCTTCAGGAAAAAAGTGCACTGGTTCAACTATGGCCAGATTTGAGGCCTGGTCACATATGTTAATTTAGGGTACAATGTCTACTTGCTGATTTTCTGTTCCCATCTCCATGCAAAATGACACGTAAATATATAAAGCATATAGCATATATACATTTAAAATCTCTTTTAAGTTTAGATCATTTCAAGACATTCCACACAATATGTTTAAAATTACACTAAACCACTACCAATATAAATACCCCTCACCCTGTTGAAGTACCTTTAACTTCAACTACATCATTGTAGTTTCCCTGGACGACACTGTCTGTGCTGGGTGTAGTACATCGGTAAATCCCTTGATCAGTAGGACGAATATTTCCAATCACGAATTCCACAGCACTGTTGCTTTCTCGCCTTAACGTGATCTCTCCCCTATTAACCCGATCTTGATATTCTGGAGACATAAACCAAGGGTCCCATGTACTCAATATGTGTACAAACTTAGAATCCTGACCAAGATTTGCCGAGAACTCCCAATCAAAGTTCTGCTCACTAGGTCCACCATACTGACTAACATTACATGGAATCACCACTTCGGTTCCCTCAACTCGTATTAATGGTCCTTCAGGCACCTTCACAATACGACCATGGCAGGAAACTGAAAGAGAAAAAAACCAAATGTGAATTTAAAATATTAAATTATCTAATGCAGCAGAAAAAGTTATCCTGAAAGATGGAATCCTTCATTGTGGTAATTTAAGTTACATTTTAAGACTTTCAAGTCTATAAATAGGCAGTTACACTATACATCTACAGCTGCAGCATTAATTAAAGCAGAACAGCATAAAGATATATAGACTGCAAAACTGCTTAGCTTTAATTTGGTTTCAATGCTTAACACATGTATGACTCATTCCAGGTACTTTCATCTTTAACTGATGGAAACTTGTCTTTTGAAATCAATTTAGAATTGCATTTAGGGCAACAATCCAGAATAACATATGTAAAATTTCTTTTGCTCCAATGCTCAAGAGCTATCCTTTCACATTTATTCCATATCAAAAACTATCAAACAATGGAAGATTTACTTGTCACAGAACTGAAGGGAATGTACATCATTTTTATTACCTTTGCTGGACACCAAAGAAATTTTAAATATCTACTTCTACTGTGTTTCCCCGAAAATAAGACCCGGTCTTATTTTTTAGTTATTTATTTATTTTTGCCTCCAAAAGATGCACCAGGTCTTATTTGGGGGGGGGGAGTGTCTTTTCCACTCACCTCACGGCGACACCAGCAGCCCCGTCCTGCCGGCCCACTTCTTCTGTGGCTGAAGAAGCAGCTTCATTCTGCAGCTAAGAATGGAGCTCGGGCCTGCATTTCGCTGTCAGAGGCCTTTCCGGAAGGCCTGTTCAGCCAAGAACCAAGCTATGGATTGAATCCTTGAATGGCAAGGCAAGTGCCGATCCATGGGAGGCCTGGCTGCAATGGCAAGCTTCACCCCCACCCTAGCTTGATTTTTAGGCATGCACCTCGCCCTAAAACTAGGGCTTATTTTTGGGGTAGGGCTTATATTAGGCCCACCCCCCAAAATCAAGCTAGGGCTTATTTTCGGGGTAGGTCTTACTTTCGGGAAAACACGATAGCTAGGATAGACAAAACTCAGTCTCTATCTCATAGTCTGCTTCTCCTGAAGACTAGGTATCTTCAAGACCTATCAAGTGACTTTGGCAGGCTCTCTTACTTCCTAAGAATACTAATCAAACACTGCCTTTATTTCCTTTTCCTTAAAAGGAAAGAAGTATTTCAGCTACAGAGACTTTGTTCAGTTTCAATTTTTAAATAAAATCATTTAAACATGTGATCCCATTCCATCATAAATGCATATATGTTTGGCTTAGCTTTCCATAAAGTTATACCAGTAGGAATCCCAAATGCTGACAATATGACAACCCATTTCTTCAGCCTCATGAAGTGAAAAGACAACTTTGTTCACTGAGAATAAAAAGAACCTATATTCTTTTATACAGAATACAGGTATTCCCAACTTACAACCA
>NW_015388320.1:46316-49924 GCF_001527695.2 Protobothrops mucrosquamatus | reverse complement strand
ATGACAATACAAATAATAAAGGGGAGAGTGGACAACCTTGTCTAGTACCTTTTTGTATCTCTATAGGCTCTGTCAAGTCTCCATTTATAATTATCTGAGCAGTCTGTTTTTGATATATCGCCTTTATAGCTATTTTAAATTGATCTCCAAAGTTCATATAATCCAGCAATTTATTTAAAAACTGCCATTCCAATTTGTCGAAGGCCTTCTCCGCATCAAGAAAGATAAAGGCCGAGGGTATTTGATTATTCTTGTCCAAGTATTCCAGTAGATTTACAATTTGCCTGATATTGTTCTTCATGTATCTCCCAGATATGAAACCAGTTTGATCATCATGTATATAATGTTGCAGTATCTGCATCAGTCTATTAGCCAAAATTTTTGCAAAAATTTTGTAATCCACATTCAACAAGGAGATAGGTCTATAATCTTTAAGTTCCAAGATTTCTTTGTCATCTTTCGGTATCAAAGATATAAAGGCTCTTGTCCATGACTGAGGTATTTGTTCTCCCAACATAATTCTATTGAATAAAATTTTTAAAGGTTGTAACAATGTAGCTGACAATGACTTATAATAAATTGCTGTTAAGCCATCCGTCCCAGGAGCTTTGCCAACTTTCAGTTGTTTAATTGCATTTAAAATTTCATCTGTTGTAATCTCGTCATCCATGATTTTCTGCTGTTCCAATGTAAGTTTATATATAGGTGAAGATTGTAGATATTTATCAATATCTTTACTATTTATAGTTTCTGATGAATACAAATGCGAATAAAATTCAGTAAATGCCTTTTTGATCATTTCCTGTTGATGAATTTCACGCTCTTTGACCAAAACTTTAGATATAAGTCTCGCTTTTTGTCTTTTACGTATTTGGTAGGCCAGCCACCTCCCGGGTTTGTTTGCATTAGCAAATGTATTATGTTTAATATACTTCAAGTTGGTGGCCACCTGATCAGCAATTAATAAATTAAATTGATCTTTAAGCATTTTAATAGAATTTTTTAGGTTAATATCTGTTGGTCGTTGTAGTAATAATTTTTCCTTCATCCCAATTTCTTTTTCCAAGTTAATTCTAGTCTGAGCTTGCTTACGTTTATAGGCATTATTCATAGCAATTAGTATTCCTCTTAGATAAGCCTTTCCAGCATCCCATACAATGTTTATAGAAGTTTCCTTATGCATATTAAGTTGAAAGAATTCTTCCATAGATTCCTTCAAAGCCTTAACCTTATCCTCATAGTTAAACAAATTTTCATTTATTCTCCAGGATTTCCTCTTTATTTTTTGACCAATCTCCATCCAAACCATACTATGATCAGACAAGGTTCTAGGAAAAATTTTAGTTTTATTACAATCTGTAAGTAAGTCAGTCGATATCAAAACAAAGTCAATCCTTGAAAAAGAGTCATGTCTGTGAGAAAAGAAAGTAAAATCACGTTCATTGATGTGTTGTGACCTCCAGGCATCCATTAATTCTAAGTCATCTTTCATAGCAAAAAAGGATTTAGGTAATCTGGAAAGGGTTACATCCTTAGAAGTTGTTTTTTTATCTTTTAACGTATCCAGAACCCCATTCCAGTCTCCCATAACAATCAAAGAGTTATAATCCATCGCCACAATTTTCTGATGTAAATGTCTATAAAATTGCTTTTGAAGTACAAGTTGATTGGGTGCATAAACCCCTATTATTAAACACTTTCTTCCATTTAAATTTATTTCCACAAATAAGTATCTTCCTTCTTTGTCAACTTCTTTTAAAACAGGTGAAAGATGTCCTTTAATATACATTGCAACCCCGGCTCTCTTTTTGAAAGCAGGTGCAGCAAACAGCTCTCCAAGCTTAGAGTTCAATAATAGTTTTTGATCTTTAGCCACAATATGAGTCTCTTGTAAACATATAATGTCATTATTAAAATGTCTTAAATAGTGAAAGATCTTGCGTCTTTTATGGGGAACATTAAGTCCCCCTACATTCCATGATGTTAACTTACACATTAGGAGGATTTATTCCACTGACGAGACTAGCCGCATATGATTTCACAAAGACCTTAGGACGAGCGCCGCCTACTGGCTGCGAAGTAGCCGGTATTTGACAATCAGCTGGGGGGATATCAGCTGGTGGTCAAGCTGTCATCTGTCTTTCCTTTTCCTTACGTCTATGAGCTGCGCGCGTAATTCTTTGTTCCTTTCCATTAGCTTTTGGGCTTTCGTCTAGATCTTGAACAGAGGCAGAAGAAAAATCCACAATCATCTGCTCAACCACATCAGCCCTCTGAGGTGTAGGTGGGCGTTCTGATTGTAAAACAGACGCCATAAAATCTTTAGCCTTGCTAATCGAATTAAGCCTGTAGCGTTTGCCAGATATTGTTACAATTATGCCCACTGGTATATCCCATCTAAAATTTATTTGTCTAAGCTTCAACTCCTGTGTCAAAAAGGCATAATCTCTGCGCGCTCTAAGTATTTTTGCTGGAATTTCCTTTAAAAGAATAATGTCTTGATTCAAGATTTTAAATCTCTGTTGGTAAAAGAGCTGCATTATTTCATTACGTCTAGACTTTCTTGTAAAATATATCACAATGTCTCTAGGTAAATTCTTTTGCTTTGCAATCCATGAGTTTACCCTAAACACACGCTCTATTTCAAGATAAATTTCTTGACCACACGATAAAGCATCCCCAAGTGCGTCTGCAATTACTTGTCTTAAATTCTCCTTTGGGTCCTCAGCTAATCCACGAATCCGAATTGCAAACTCCATGTCCCGAAATTGGGCGATCAACACATCACTCCTAAGATTTTCCAGACCCTCCTCTACAAGTTCAAGTCTCTGGTCACTTCCTTCTGCTTTTTGCTCGTTCTGCTCCACCCTTTCTGCTATTGCATCGACATAATCCGCCAAGCCTTTAAAGGCAATTGCCACATTAGAACAATAATCATCTTGCTTCTGTGCCAAATCCAATTGTTGCTGTGATAGTTGATCAAATCTATTTTGCATTCTGACATCCATTTCTTGAAACATCTCAGTCATTTGCTTAATAGTTGCAGCCATCAAATCTTGCATTTCTTTAACGGAGGGCGGTGGGGACGAAGAAGATGGAGGGTGTGACGAGTGAGAAGTTTTCGAAGTTGGCTGAGGTGTCTGGGCCATCGGAGATGTATATTTTACAATCGAGGGCGCAGTTTTTTTCAAAGCCATATTTGCAGTATAATCCAATTTGTTAAAAAGTCTTATAGAAAATCCAGCCGAAGCAAATAATGCGCCAGTTAAGAATAACAAAAGTTCAAACCGGAAATCACTTTCACTTCTTGCTGAAAAGTATCAAATCATCGCCATTTTAAGTTCACTTTTCCACATTCCAACTCAAGTACGAGAAGAATATATTGTCCAAGTTAGAGTATAGTCCAAACATTAAAAAACAGACTTCCAGGGTCGGTTCGTCTGCTTATACGGAACTCACAGTTATCTTTAAGTCGCAGCGGTGACGGCAGCTTCTGGCTTCGCTTATAGCGAAGACGTCCTGGATCGCGGAGAATCCCGGGGCTCCGGAGGAGTTCTCACCTACATCGTCCACAAGGGACGACTCGGGAACTCAACTCCTACCTCGGG
>NW_015388320.1:0-44562 GCF_001527695.2 Protobothrops mucrosquamatus | reverse complement strand
TTTCATATTACTAAGGATTATGACAGTATGTGAAATAATGTTGTATATGTAATTTTTAAATGAAAATTTCCAAAATGCAGCTGGTCTTTGCTGTACCAGTTTTAACTGTTACTGAACCACTTGTGGCAAAGTTTGAACTCAAGAAAACATTTCCTCCTACTTTCATATTTTATAAATCTTAAAATTCAGCGACAGAGCACACTAGAGATTTTCAACTCCAGCCCCCAAAATTATTCAAGAATTTGGCAACCCTCTTTCATAAATTAAATTACAGATTTTATCATGATTTGTCTGGGAAATAAATATACCACTCCCTAAAAAAATGCACAACTTTCATCATGCTTTTTTGACTTAGTTTTATCACTTGTATTATAACTTCCATCATTTTTACTTTTTTTTCTAACCACTTAATCAAAACATTGCACTAAATGTGTGAATTTCACTAAAAATATACATGCCTTTATATACTCCAAGGACTACAGCTTTTCTACTAAACATCATACTAGCTGTGGAGAATTCTAATAAAATGTAGGAACACAGGTTTCAGCATCTCTCAAAACTTACTCCAGGCTTTGGTCCCCAATTTGCCTATCAAGTCAGCTATAAGTTTACTCAAGCAGGCCCAAGCAATTAAAAAAAATGTGATCCACTTCTAAGTAGCTTGTTACTGTATGTTTCACTTCAAGATGTGGACAACCTACACTTTCAAAATTTTTGAGTTAAACAACTAAAGTTCTATCTAAAATTTCATAAAATGCATGTTATTTTTTTAAAAAACACTACTTAATATTCCAGAGTCCCCTCCAAGATTTTTTGCTTCCATTTGCTAATAAAGATAAATGCCTCTTCCCAGTTTGTATCTATGCGATTCCACTATTACAGAGTCCCTTTCAACTTGTATTTAAATTTTAATTAAAATGTTTACTTCCAAAAGATTAATTATTTTAATTATTTATACTTACAATATATCTTTATTTATAAATAATCCTTATATACAATAATCCTCAAGAAAGAAGTGCAGCCTATGCTCCATAGACTGCATCTGAATTCTAAATTAATGTAATTATGCAAATTGCCAAATAGTGGTGGAAGAATTTTCCACCTATCTTCAATCATACAGTGAAAATATGGGAGCATTTAAAAGGACCTTGGAGATCATCTAATCCAAATGAGTCACAGCAGTACTATTTACTACAGGATCCCCATCCCAGCTTGTCATCTGGAGTCTGCTTGAACATCTTCCAGCAAAGGCAAATCCATCGTCTCACAAGGCAATCTCTTCAATTGCTGAGCTTACTGTTAGAATTATTATTCCTCATATCCAGCCAACATATATTTCCTTGTAACTTAAGCCCATTGTTTCATGTCCTGTCTTGTAGAACAACTTGAACATTCTGCCCTGACCTCTGCATCACAGTCATTCAGATACTTGAAGGCAGTTTCGTCTACATACAATATTTTCTTCTCCAGGCTAAACATTCCAACCATCCTTTGGGATGCTTATCATCTTGCTCTGGGCGCTGAGGGTTACTAATATTATTCTTAAAATGTGGTGGCCAGAACTGGACGCAATATTCACATCAGACTATACAGGACTTTCCTTAATGTTAGCACAATGCATTAAGTGATGCACTCTATATTCTCTTTTAAAGAAAATTTGGATTAGAAGGTGTCAGTTAACTGGAGATAACTAGGAAGGAAAGAACAGGGCAAAGTCATGATATGCTGTGAATTTGTACTTTATTTTTTTATTGTTGTACCATTTACTGTAAGCAGCCCAAGATCTATAGAGTAGGCAGCACAGAGATACATATATTAAATAAATAAAATGGTGCAGCATATTGCTGATTTATATTTAGCTTGTAAGACATTAAACACTAATACCTTCATTATATTTTCAGTATATTTTCCTCAAACTCATGCCACCTTTGGAGTATTTTTTTTTCTTACCTAAATGTAAGACTGAGTTTTTTCTTGTTGAATTACATCTTATAGGTATATAACCCAATATTTCAGTTTATCAAGATCTTCATAAATCTTGATACTGTCCTCTGATTGCTACATTTCCTTCAACCTTGATTTGGAATTATTAATATACACTTGTTGGCTACAATTGTTAAACCACCTTTTATTCATCTAACAGCAATAGCAATAGCATTTAGACTTATATACAACACTCTATGGGTGATTTAAAATGTCAGCATATTGCCCCCAACAATCTGGGTCCTCATTTTATCAACCTCAGAAGAAAGGAAGCCTGAGTCAACTCGAGCCCCATCAGGATCGAACTCCAGGCTGTGGGCAGAGTTAGCCTGCAATATTGCATTCTAATCACTGTGCCACCACGGCTCCTAATCCAATCTATATTTTGTCTATATATTTATGTGTATATACTATATAGTCTATATTTTGTCTACATACAGTCTATAAATTATCTTTTTACAACCCTGTAATCCCTTAATTTGCAGTAGAATTGGGGTGACTGGATGGAGCTGAGTGTTTACTGTCTGGATGCCCTTCCTGACTCCATCGGAGTTTGCAGCAGATATTTATCTTTGCTCCCTAATAGAGAAATATCTGCGGCTACGTAGAATTGAACTCGCCTAATGTCATCTTATAATTCTTTTTTAAAAGCAGCCTCACCATTACCCTTATTACATGTGGCTTTCAGACTTTACAAACCTAAGTTTGTTTTGTACTTCAGTTTTTCTAAGTTTCTTTCTCCACATATTAGGTATTTGTACTTTAGTTATAGGAAAAATTTACGCAAATCTAAAGGTATCCCTAAACGAAGAGAAGCTGGCACAACTTTCTATTTGGTACAAAGCCTATTCTAATTGTAGCTACTTCTGTTCTGAAAGTCAAAGCCATCTAATACTCGGCTGAAAGGTTAAAAGTAATGAAATAAATATTATTAGCATGTTTAGGTCTCAAGGTCATCTTCCATTCTGAAGATATTCAGAACCCAGCATTTTATGCAACACCATTGTGGGCTGCAGCCTGGTAGTGGGCCGTAGCTTACTGGCCACTGGCTGCAGGACAGGCTGGCCAGTGCACACGGGTGTGCGTGCCCACTCCCTCACTTGTGCTAGCCCACAGCCAGGGGTGCAAAAACAGATGGCCATGCCATGGGGCGCAAAAACGAGCTGCCGCCATGCTGCAAAAACCGGCCACCGCCGCATTGCAAGACACAAAAACAGCCGCTGCCGCACTGCAGGGCACAAAAGTGGGTGCTGCCGCGCCATGAGGCACAAAAATGAGCCAGCGCCGTGCTGCAAGGTGCAAAAACAGCTGCCATCATGCCGCGGGGTGCAGAAACAAGGTGCTAAGCCACGCTAGAATGGGGCAGGGCTAGTATCATGTGGGCGCTTGCCCAGCCATTTGCGGTACATGCGTGCTCGCAGCTCCATGCACATGCGCACACATGTAAAATGCTTCCCCCTCCCTTTTCCTCTGATCTGCAACCGACAAAGGTTGGTGACCTCTGTTATAAAGAACTGCTGTTAGATAAAGATCCAGACAAAATCACTAGAAATTGGCACAAAATACACTCTGGAAAATGTTAGAATTTTCAAAGGTGCCATTTCAAACTATTACCCCCACCCATGTTATGCCAGTATTCAACCAACATTTTTTCCTGAAATTACTCAAAATAACTGATATAAGTAATTGGATCGTTATTATTAACATATCAATTTATCCAAAATATTGCTAATTGGCATACTCTAATTCATGCATCTGCAAAAAACAAAGCAATATAAGATATAAAGTTGCTAATAGACAAGCCTTACAAGAGACTAACTGCATTTAGACAGTTATTATTTCTGTATGTATTGATTCACATTAGCATTCGTTCCTTTTGATATATAATGATGTCTACTTATAATGAAACCAAAAATGAGGTGCTGTACAACTTTCCCCTTTTCCTTTTTTAACTTGTTTTTGTATTAGGACACCTTGGGCTAATTTCCAAGAATAAATGCCCTTATAATAATTTTTAACATACAATTGTTTACTTTATTGATAAAATAATATAGCAGTTCTTGATAATAATGAAGTAAGAAAAGCATTAAGCCTACAACTTGTTTTTGAAAAAAAGTTATAAAAATACATTGCAGCCCAATTCATGGTTATTTAGAAAAGAAACCCACTATATTCAATAGTACCTATATCTCTAATATTTTCCAGGATACTTGACAGTGTCTTGCTGAGAATCTCCAAGCAATTAAGTTATGTGGTCCTCAAAGACAATAGCTTTCCAATTTGCACGGACTGACAGACAGACAGAGGATTGGATTATGGGGGAGGGAACCTGTTTTGAGTTATTGAAAGCAGTAATTATTCTTATAGAATCATTAAGGAGAACAATTATGAAGTCTGAGTGGAATTTTAGATTGTCAAATATAAGTACTAAAATAGATCCTCAGTAGTCTTGCATACGATTTTCATTACTCTGCTTTTAAATTTTAATATTGATTCCTTTGGCAGGCAACTGTAGCATTCATGAGAGTACCTATTATTTAAATATGGCAGCTTTTTTCAGCATTTTGTTTGTCCTATCAATATTTCCAAATAAATATGTGCCTCTGTACAAGATCCCAAATTATATTCTTTATGAATAAACTGTAAGAACCTTAAAAAAGTGACGTATTAACTTCTATCATGTTGCAAATCCATTCACTTACCATACGGTTTTCTAGCAGATTCAGTTATGCTTTGTGACTGATGAAATAATCATCCCATAATAATTATAAAGGGACAAATTTCCCATTGCTATATTCTCCAGCAACAGAGAGGTTATTTCAAAGGATAATGCAAAAGCACTTATGAAAGAGAATTAGCCTGAGAATAATTACTTAAAATCTATTTTTCTATCAGCTTGAAATAACATCAATTGCATCTTAAACAAAATCTCAGAAAAGTGATCATAGAGTAATAGTAATAGATTGAAGCTGTGCGTGGATTAGAGCAATTAAGGAAAAACAGATAAGGAGATTCCCACTCTCATCTGTTCTTATCCTTCCTAACAAAACCATTCTGACTGCTTTGATACATGGCTAAATTAGCATTTGATATTATTCTCTTAACTCCCATACTTGAAAAAAGAAATAATTATCAGGCTATTTACAGGGCTGTTATATGACTTACTGATGATGATGACAAAATGTTTGGCAAGTATAAATCACAGTGTAGTAAGGGAATGAAATAAACAGATTATTGCAATTTTTAAAAAGCAAAGCCTAATTCCTCTTATTTAGAAGTTCAGTCCCTTCAGAGTCTAACCCTCTTTGTCCTATGCACATTCATACTAACTGCTCAAGTCATATTATTTCAGTCATATTTGTGCAGAGGCAGTGACAGAATTACAAGTTGCATTTGTTATAAGGTTACTGTACTAGCTGGATATTACACTCCATGACACCTGTGCATTAGATAACAAACTGATGCAGTTTCATTCCATTGAAACCCCATCACATTCCCACAATAATCTATAGAAGGTGATTTACAATTGTGCAGTTAGTTATCACAATATTTTTGGCACTCCTTAAACACATTAAGTATTGGATATTGATAGCCAGTATGCTACTTTTAGCAAGAAAGATCATAAAAGATCATTAACAGAACGTGCATATTAGAATCTGTATGTTTCTTTTAAAAAAAATAAATTTTATTAAGTTTTATAAGGTTAGGGAAGGGATAGGATCGGTATGGAAGTTGGGATTCAGGATGGGGGTCAGGGTTGGGGTTGGGTCAGGGATGGGATGGGATGGGAAAAACAATGGGGTTACCCCCCATTGACATAAACATTCTCAAGCTTTAGCAAGCAGGCTATTATCCAGGCACATATATTCAGTAACACTGATTAATATAATAGTAAATAGCTATTGTCAATATGAGAAACAATAATCATAAATAATGTCAGTTAGTCAGTACATGTCCCTCATCTTATTAATATACATTCACAATAAGGTATCACATTCATTTCTCACTATCTTTTGGCTAGCCATTGATAAAAATTGTCCCATGTTTTAAAGTAAACTGAATCTTCTTTCTCTTTAATCTCTAAAGTAAATCTGTACATTTCTGCACATTCTAAAATTTTCTTAATTATGATCTCTTCAGATGATAAATTTTCATTTTTCCAATATTGGGCACATGCTATTCTCGCTGCTGTCAATGTATGCAATATTAAATACTCATTCTCCTTTTCATACTTGGCTCCTAGTATTCATAACAAAAACAATTCTGGTTTAAATTCTATCTGTATTTTAGTCATCTTTTCCAACAATATATGAATCTTAAGCCAAAAAGTTTTCGCTCTAGGGCATACCCACCAGATATGATAGTGGCTTTTGTTTACATTTCCAACAATTATTTGAAGTGTTTTTAAATATTTTTGCTAGTCTTACTGGTGTCATGTGCCATCTGTAAAACATTTTATACAAATTTTCTTTATATGAAGCAGCTTTAGTCAGTTTAATATTTCTATCCCATAACTTTTGCCAATCTTCTAAGTCTATAGAATATCCAAAGTTTTTTGCTCATGTTATCATTGTTTCTTTTACTTGTTCTTCTTCCATCTTCAAATTTAGAAGAAATCCGTAAAGTTTCTTAATGAAGTTTTCATTGGTTTTTAAAAGTATTTGATCAAATTCTATCTGTTCTTTATAAAATCCCATTGTCTTTGCATCTTTTCGATATCTTGTTTGAATTTGCAAATAAGGCCACCATGCTAGGTCAATACCTTGTCATTGAAAATCTTGCCAAATCCTCCACTGTTTTTAGATTCTTGTAACATTTTGGCTTTAATTCGTGCTTTCTTCCCTTGCCAAATAAATCTCAATATTGTTGCATTTAGGTAATCAAAAAAAATCTTTCCCAATTTTACAGGGATCGTTTGAAATAAAGAGTAATTTCAGCAGAACACTCATTTTAACTGTAGCTATTCTTCCTAGTAATGACAGTTGAAGATTTTTCCACTTTTCCAAGTCTAGTTTTATTTGTTTCAACAGTTTTTCATAATTGTTCTCTTTTAATGTTGTACATCTTGCTGTTAAATAAATTCCTAAATATCTAATTTTTTTTGACTATTTGCAGATTGGTCTTTTTTGTAAGTTGAGCTTTCTGTTTATCTCTTAGTTTTTTTGTTAATACCTTAGTCTTTTCTCTATTTATTTTCAAACCTGCCACTTCTCCAAACTTTTCTATTTTCTCCAACAGTTTAGTAGCCGTTTCTAGTGGGTCCTCCAAAATGAAGACCAAGTCATCTGCAAAGGCTTGTAATTTGTATTTTTGCTCTTTTATCTCCAAACCTTTAATTTCCATGTCCTGCCTGATATTTCTGGCCAGTACTTCCAACGTTAGTATAAATAGCAGTGGGGATAGTGGACATCCCTGTCTTGTACCTTTTTTAATGTCAAAGCTTTCTGTGTAATCTCAATTTAGCATTATTCTGGCTGTTTGTTTATGGTAGATTGCTTGAATTGCATTTGTAAAAATTTTTCCAAAGTCCATTTCCATCAGCTGCTGGAACATGAATTGCCAGTTTAAATTATCAAAAGCTTTTTGAGTCAGCATATTGCCCCCAACAATCTGTGTCCTCATTTTACCAACCTCGGAAGGATGGAAAGCCGAGTCAACCTTGAGCTGGTGAGAATCGAACTGCGTCAGTCAACTGGCAGAATTAGCCTGCAATAATACTGCATTCTAACCTCTCTGCCACGACAGCTCTTTATATCATTTTATATCATTTATTGAAAGATATTCTTCTAAAATCTACTTTTACAGTCACTCCAGTATATAAAAATTGGCATTGCTGTAAACGGACTACAGAACCTGGTTTTCAATAAGCATGTTGGCATTCTGTTTGATTATATATCCCTTGGGGTCACTTCACAACAACAAAGACTATTTTGTTTTACATGGGCAAACAAAATGGTTCTTAGTAAATACAGTACTTACATGTCATGCCTCTGTCGGAGCCTAAATCTGCTGAGGAAAATGAGCTGGAACTAGAGCCTATGGAGGTCGAGAGAGAGGTGTCTGTGGCTTCAGAGGAATGTGGGGAAGAGCAGGACGAGGCAGGCCAGGGCCTTTCAGGATTGGGACAGGATGAACATGAGAGACAGAGCTCAGGCGATGAGCAAGGGCCACTCCCTCCTGATCCTAGAGCACGGAAAGTGGAGAGGAGGGGGGAACAATGCAGGCAGGCTCAACTACTCAGGAGGAGAGCGCCACGCCCCTCTCCACAAGGCACACCTGGAGACTGAGACTTAAGGAGATGCTGTGGGGAGGGGAATTTGTTGGGAACAAACGCTGATTTCTTGGAGTTTTATGTGCTGTTGCTGATCTTGGAAACAACTCTCTGATCTCTTGTTGTGTGTTGTGATTTCTGCTTGGAAACCCTGAAACTCTGACCATTGGACTGGCTGACAGACTTGATTTGGTCTTCAAAGACCTCAGATTGAATTTTGGCTTCTCTTCTGAAATTGCTCAGGCAAGCTTGTATTTCTACAGACTCATTGGATTTTGGATGTACGTTTCATTCCTTGTTATCTACGTGGCCTTGAGTAAATTACTCTTCAAATATAACTGTATGTGAAACTACCTGCAGCCAGAGGCTGCTGAAAATGTGTGTGTGTTACTTTGTTCTGGGGCTTGCCAGAAACGTGGGAGCATTTGGGGAAAATTTGGAGCAATTAAAGGGCGGTTTGAATTGCCAGCTGACTACATTGCCTCTGTGCCATGCCCTGGGTCATCACATTACATGAGCAATACTAGTCTGACAATGCATTCATATATCTGCTCAAGGTATTGAGATAACAATAGTTTCTATATCTGATCCACCAGTCCTCACTTCAGCTTATATAAAGATTGTCAGGATTGGTCCTGCTCAATTGTAAAGAACATGGTTTTAATCAAGTGAACTCTCAGGAGCATGATTCTCAAAGCACTTTCTGTTATAACCCTTTATACAGATGTAGAGAAAGTCACTAGAGCAAAGAATTTCAGAAGGGAAGGAAGTGATTCCAACCAATACATAAAAAACATTCAGAAGGAATAAAAGGAAAAGAAATCTTTCTTGATGGAGCAGAATTTTCATTGCTTACTATGAGGTTTCTATATTTATTCCTATTATTTTTGACAGGTACTCTAACAAATGTGAGGAATTCTGGCTATTTTTTAATTCAGCTTTTTTCTCAGAAATATCAAGAAGTTGAAATAATCGGTTTTCCCAAATATTGTTATGCCTTTTGCTTTCCCAAACCAAGAACATCCTTGCTATAGTAAAAGATTTTTTTAAAAAATCAAAGATAGTGATTTGTGGTATTTTAGATATTGCTGAGAAAAATTACCAGTGTTCCTCATGCTGGCCGTATTTCATAGTCAATAATAAGAATTATATTTTTCTACCTATGTATGCAAAGTTACCTTTTCTTTTCAACAGTTTCACAACATTTATGATTTCCTTTACATCATTTTATTTCTGAGAGGCAAGTTTTTATAATCCCAATTTATCAATATCATTCCCATACAAATCTCTGGAGTACTTCCCACATTTCAGATTAATCTCAAATTATTTCAGCAATCAATTTTCAATTCCATTTACTTTGCTAAAGGCGTTTTGTTTAGTTTTCTTTTCCCACTTCCAAAACAATGGCTTATTAGCATCAAAATTATTTTTCATTTTCTCTGCCTCTTTAATCTGGTTGTTGCTGTGACTATATTTTCTATAACTTATCTTTTTTTAAAATATATATGTCAAACCTTTCATATATTTTGCAGCAATCATTTTATATGCATTATTTTCAGCAGCCACTTCCTAATTCCCCCAAGCATTTCTCTTTCATATTTCCCATTAAGGAAAACTCACATATTTCTGTGACACTGGAATGTTACTGTGGTTAACGTCCAGTGTATTTTGCCCCAAGAACATTCTCAGTCAATCCCTATATCCAAATAAGAGCAAGCAGACAAAACATTCAGTTCAGCTAACAATATAACTTGATATTTGCTTGTTTATTAAACATTGTCAAAACTGAAAAACAATTAACCAGTAAAAAGAAAAGGGAGAGACATGAACAATAGGTAAACATTTACATTATCTATATATCTGTATCAGAAGAAAGAACTTTCAGTTTTCAGAACTTTTATATTAGAAGGACAGAACTGGGTAGTTATCATAGATTGTACCAAAGGGATAACCTTTAGTTATTCCATCTTTCATTCTTTTACATATAAAACAGCAAAACAATAGAGATGGAAAATAGCACACCAGTGATCCCTCCTCTATTCTGCATCCTGAAGGAAACAGTTTGAAACAGAATGATATTAATATAGCCCATCCCCCATCTCACCATCTATGTGCACCAAACTCTGTGTTGCAATTGGTTATACCATGTGCATCATTTTGTGCTCTTTTGAGCCTAAAGAAGCACCCTGGGGGTGATAGCTTAGTGGGAGCATTTGCCATTATATCATCTCAGGCTACTACATCAGTTTTACTTGCACTTTTTTTTTTTTTTGCATGTCCATATATTGCAGGTCAACATGTCCGTTTCATAATATATATTATAGTTCTTATATATCCCATATTGTCCTCAAGTAAAGAGGCTGGTTCTGTTTCTTTTATTCTGAAATCTAGTAGTTATCTGTGCAGCCATGCAAAATCCCAGTATGTTTGTTCTATAGCCCAGTATTTAGCTTCTGTAGACAATAGAGTTACAAGGCTTAGTTTCTCATTGCACAAAGTGATAGGTATACCCCGATAAAAGAATGTGTACACAGTGATTGATTTCTTATCTGATTTATCTACATCTGAATCTGAAATTCTATACAGTACCTGATAGGTTTTTGATCTTTAGTTATAGACAATTTTAAATTAAACTGATGACATTTTTACCACTATCCATTCTTCTTCTATTGGCTCTATCTAATCTTTCGACTAAATAAAAAACATTGGCCATGTTGGGTTGTTCACAGATGCAGTGTATGCTAGTTTCCTACAGCTGCTGTTCATTACTTGCCAACTTGTTTTGGTTTCTTCCTTTGTTCAAGTATCCAATTTTTATGGATGTGCTTGACTCCTTTACCTCAGAAACTTGGTTTGGTCTATTATCCTTCATTTTTGATTAAGCAAACACACTTCACTGTTGTCCATTTAAGTTCCAAGATAGCAGCTAATTATTTCTAAGGTATTTCATTTCCAGATGATGATTATAGGTCATTATTTTCAATTTCTAGTGACCACACAGATTTTCCCAATGATAATTTATCCCTAACCTGGTCTTCTATTACTTTCTTTCTTCTACTTTCTACCACTCATCTCTACTACTTTGTTTAAATTGTTCATTATCTCCAAGCTGTCTTTTGTCCATTGTACATACAATTAGATCATTACTATAACAATGAATGTACAAAGATCCTTTATTTTTAAGTCTTGTAAACAAGTATGGAATAGTATTTTTTTTTTCCAAACCCATGTTTCACAACATTTTAGTTTATTGGACCATGCTTTAGTTGTCTATGGATTTTTAATGGATTTTTAATTTATGGATTTTTACAATTTACAGTCCCTGGTTCTTCAAAATCTAGTGGTTGATACATGTAAATCTTCTCTTTCAGTAACTGTGAAAAAAGGTTATTTTAATATTTATTACTTAATATAAGTACTCCACATGCAATTTTTTAAAGTGCTGCTATACTTAAAATTCTGTATTTGCATGTTTATAGTGCAAAAGCTTCAT
This sequence comes from Protobothrops mucrosquamatus, assembly GCF_001527695.2. NCBI lineage: Eukaryota > Metazoa > Chordata > Lepidosauria > Squamata > Viperidae > Protobothrops > Protobothrops mucrosquamatus. Next base: position 32,815 of record NW_015388320.1, on the reverse strand, counting down.
TGTAATCCTCAGCATCCCTTTGCAAGTAGTCCTCAACTTATGACAAATGGGACAAGAATTTCTGTTGCTAACCAAGACAGTTGTTAAGCCAGTTGCACCTGATTTTACAACCTTTTCTACCATAGTAGTTAAGAGAATCAGTGCAGTTGTTAAGTGAATCTGGCTTCTGCCAATGACTTTGCTTTTTGGGAGCTGGATGAGAAGGTTGGGAATGGTCATCACATGACTCTGGGTTGCTGCAACCGTCATAAATACATGCTAGTTGACAAGCACCTGAATTTTTATCACATGACCATGGGAATGCTGTTATAGTTGTAAGTTTGAAACAGTTGTTAGTCACTTTTTTAGTGTCATTGTAAGTTCGAACAGTTGCTAAACAAATGGTCGTTAAGAATTGCATATTTCCATGAGCATCATGCTTTGTTTTGATGACTTAGTTATAACTTTCTTAATGTTTGGTAGTTCTATTAGAATTCATGATCTACAGTATTTTTCTGCAAGAATTCCAATTTTATGCCTAAGTTCTAACAACCCAGGATAGGTAGTCCTTATTTAACTACAAATGGGACAAGATGCAGCCATCAAGTGCATCACGTCACCACAATGGGCTTAAATGAGATCCCATTTTCACTGTGGTCATTAAGCAAGCCGCTCTGGGTCATTAAGTGATATATCATTTTATAGCAACTTGCAATTGTACAACCATCTTCTCCCATGGCTCTGCTTGCCAGAAGCTGGCTATGAAGCATGCAAATTAGGATCACATGACCATGGAACATTTTCAAATAAGCACTTATGTGCTAACATAAGCCTTGATTTTCTTTTAGGACATTCGATCTCATTATCTCACCTTTTCTATGGGTCTAAGCCAGGCATGTCACACTTGCGACATCATGTGATGTCACGCGATATATCAGGACTTTTTCCCCATTGCCAGCAATGGGGTGGGCGCAGTTTCAACGTGACGCATCCAGCCCGCGGGCCAGCAGTTTGACATGCCTGGTCTAAGCTCTGTGATTTTTTAAAATATATTATATTGTGTTTTATTACATCAATGACAGACTGCATTTCTTTATCTTGTTTTGAGAGTTCTATTGATAAGTATAAAATCTAACTGGTGTACCTCCAATTTGGCAATTACATTTTTAAGGAAATTTTATAATGAAATGTGATTATCATATATTTATAGTTTTCTGTTGAGGGCCTTAACAACAGTTCCTTAAGTTATTAGAAACATTCACACTATTTTGTTTGGAATAGAGAAATACACTGACACATGCTCCATTTCACTTCCATTCCCTAACAATCTTCATATTTACACATTTTTAAAACATTAAACTATTATTCATTTCTGAGTGTGCATACATCTCTTGTCTCAGACTGCCTTTCTGAAGAAAAAAAATTGAATTAGTTTGTCAAGTTTAAGCTCAGAATTATTTCAGTTATAACTAATGTATTATTTTTTATCCTGCTTTTTCTGAACTCTCCTAGTCTCCTGAGATACAGCTTTTCAAATAATGCCTTCATCTTTGTACTATAAACTGTATTCTTTCCCATCTTGAAACATGAGATTTCCCAGTCCCAATGTCACCTCCATTTTCAAAACAAACTATTTTCAGTGTACCGAAAGTTAAAAATCACAATATTTTTGGGCTGTTTGGGACCTATGGGACCTATAGGTTGATCTTGAATTTGTGAATTTAATGCCCAGAGTCACTGAGTTGAATGGCATACAAGTACAATATGTAATTATTATTCCAAAGTAACTTTGTAACTGATGCCAACATGTCTATTACACATTTGCAGAATCTCTATCACATGTTTGCCATTACAGTCAATTTGTATGCATTGTTCTATACCTAACTCATTTTTTCCCACCCTGCGGAGTAGAAAAAATGCCTAAACAAGTTATCTCTTCCTGAGCTGCTTTTCTCTGCAACAGGGCTGGCAAGTTAACAAGCTCAATTCTGAGATCTTAACTAGCAGAATCACAAAGGCTACCTGAAACTGGCAAGACTTTAATCAGTTTCACACTTTGGCTTTTCTTTGTCTTCTATGTGGCTTAGGCTCCAAGCTGGGAGCATACTAGGTAAACAGTCAGAACTAGCGCATTCATTTCTATGTTTATTCCCCATTATGTGCCTGATTACTCTCTTTAAATCCTTCTCCTCTCCAATGAATGTCAATACATACATTAATTCCTGTCTTGCTAATTATTCCAATACCAGGGTGAGAATTCCAAAGGACAAGTCCGGCAGGGAAAAAGGACTATAAGATTTACCCTTTTATCTGACTTCCTCGTGAGTCGAGTTACAGAAATCTTCCCTGATGTGTGAGCTACCTGGCTGTTTAGGGTTCAATCCTTCTGATACCATAAAACAAAAAAAAGTAAAATCATAAGCACAGTCATGGTCACATGATTTCCAGTTAGCAACTGTATCAATTAGTGACCACACTGACCATCCCATTAGTGGTCACTAAACAAAGATTACTGGTACTTCCATCATCCCCATTACCGAAGTGTAACATGCAGGGCTTTTTTTCTCATAGAACGCCCAGAGTGGAGTTCCGGCACCTTTTTTGGATGGAACCTTGTAGGGTAGGCAAGGCGGGTTGTATGAAGTGTGTGAGTTCCGGCACCTTTTTTTTTTTTTTTTTACAAAAAAAAGCACTGGTAACATGCATGTTCATTAGCCTGTCTAGTTGATCTAGAGAACCAATTCACACTTTTTGCCATACATTTAGACCTTTTATTAATAATTAAACCTACCCCTGAAGATACTACTTGTATTCATCAATCATATTCCACAAGACCAGAGAATTCTTATTCAGATCATTTTGCCTTTTAACTTTCTCAGTTTCACATTCTGGTGTGAATACAATATCATGTCAATATTCCAACTATAAGATAATATGTAATGTACTGCTAAACACTCAAGTAAAGCTGGGGGTACAATGAATCAGTGGTTAAAGATGCTGAGCTTGTCAACTGGTGCTGGGTTCAAGATCTGAAAGCCACATGATGGGATGAGTGCCCATTAATTGCCCCAGCTCTTGCCCACTTAGCAGCTTGAAAGCATGCAGATGCAAGTATATAAATAAGTACTTCAGTGGGAAGGTAACAGCATTCCATGCATCTTGGAGTATAGTCATGCTAGCCACATGACCATGGTCGGGGTAGGCAACCTTGGCTCTTTTATGACTCGTGGACTTCAACTCCCAGAATTCCTGAGCCAGCATGGCTCAGCTTGAAAACCTCTCCCTTTCCCCTCAGCATGGCTGGCTCAGGAATTCTAGGAGTTGAAGTCCGCGAGTCATAAAAGAGCCAAGATTGCCTACCCCTGACCATGGAAATGTCTTCACACAACACTGACTCCCTTGGCTAAGAAACAGAGATGAGCACTGCCCTCTAGAGTTGGATACGACTGGATAGGAGAAAACCTTTATCTTTAAAATAAAGCAGACTTGACTATTTAAAAAATTATGGAAAAACATATACTGTTCGCCACACTTTATTAAGTAGTGTTGATGAACATTTTATGTTGTAGATCATACAACTAATGAAAAATAAAAAAACAAAAGTCCAAATAGGGTATATTGCATATTCCCAAATAATTTCATAACATGAATCTGCAACAAGGTTCATAGGATCAGTCTAGTTCAAATTCACATACCATGAAAATAAAAAACATAATTTCTCTCCTGAGGCATTAAAATGAGTAGATTTCACATAGCATGCCAAATACTAACAGATGTGATCTGCATTTTAATCATGCCAAGGAGAAGTTACAATATCTCTTCAAAGATTCTCAGATGCTTTCATTGTAAGCATGGCCACAAAGACTGCAGGCTAAATGCAACTTGCTTTGAGTAAATAATGCAGCTGTATGAATTCCTAAGTGAATAAAAGCTGACACAACCTCTACATGGTACTACAAACTAAACATACCATCTTTCTGCAATTTTGAATTGATGTTCAGCTGTTGACAAATTCAGGATAAGAAAATGTGAATATGAGAGGTATAGAAATGGGTACCTCCCCCCTTAAATCAGTACTTGTAACAGCTCCTTTGTAGGAGCACTGCTGAGCAAGAAGAGTTTTGCAAGGAACAATGAGGTAAAATTCAAAAGCAAGAATAGAAAAGACACTTAGCTGGCTACAGGAAATGTTTGAAAGCTATTTCTCCAGAGGAGGAAATATAAAGTCTGGCTGAAGGATTTTCATATTTCTGCACCTTTCATGTTTTTGTATCATAATGCAGGGTGTAAACCCATGTTCACCTAGTGATTTGTTAAAACATAGAAGTTGACTAGGTTTGTCTAAACCTGTCTATATAATTGCACATAATTGTATATAATCTCAAAGTTTAGAAGTAGATGTATAGTTTCCAGAACTTCACATAAAATCCCCAACTCACAGATTTAGAAAACAAAAGCAGATTTGAAAAGTGCTGCAGAGAAGCATCCTGGTCCTGAGGCCACCCTGGCCACCCTGGCATCAGTCTTCTTACCCAGCTGCTTCGTGAGCATAGTTTGAAGAGGGGATCTAACTTCCAAATGCTAAATCGTCTGTCCCGCAAAGCCCGGCAAATGCCCATTTTATAAAACAGAAACTCAGATCCTCAGAAAAGCATGCACAGGCAACACATATATGCTAGAAATCAGTGTTTCTCAACCTTGACAATTTTAAGGCATGTGGACTTCAACTCCCAGAATTCCACAGCCAGCATTGCTGGGTGTGGAATTCTGGGAGTTGAAGTCCACATGCCTTAAAATTGTCAAGGTTGAGAAACACTGTGCTAGATAAAAGCAACTAGATAAAAACAACAAATCTTTAAGACAAACAAAAACATCTCCACTGTCTTGCCTCAGACAATCTTCCTCAGATGTATACTTAAACATGAAACATAATAACAGTTTTATAGACAAACCTGACTTTATATTATTATATTTGGTAAAACATCTAGTATTGGAACTAGAAAGAAAAGGAACCAAACCAGAACTTGGCTAAACAAGTGTGGTTGCTATGTAAAGTACACCCTTTCATTGGCCTTAAATTTCCCCACATTTAGCTTCAATGAATGACCCAGAATTATATTACAACAGAAGAAACAAAAACTAGTAATATTTTTCACATATGCATATTTTCTATGCCTCTACTACATCTCCCAATGCATACCTTCATTCTCATTCTAAAAGCCCAAAATATTGTAATAATTCCTTAGAGCAGAATTTTTCTCAATCAAGAATCATCTTGGTTACACTTAGTTCTCTTTTTGTACTCTGCTGAACCCAAAAATGTCTGGGGTTTTTTCTTAATTTAGTCCAATTCATATAGATTTCCAGAACAGAAGAAAACAAAACTCAAACGTATTCTCTTCCTTACCATTTGGACAAGCTGGGTTTCCCCATATTTATTTTTGCACATTTCTTTTATCTGCTAAATAGGATATCTAATGAACAAACCCCTTTATGCTCTCATTTTTGTTGTCTAACTATAATTGCATTGTAAAGGACACTGCTTCATGAGGTTCATGATTACAAGCAGACAAGCAACTAATTACTGGAAGCCTTTAACGGCAGGATTTGAATTAAACCTTGATTCAAATTACTAACTGTTGTAGTATCAAAGAAATCAAACAGCTGGAAATGCAAGCAATGGCAAAGAACAATGAACATGAAATGAAGTCTCTGAAAGATTCCCTAATGCTAGCCAAAAACTGAAGATTAGGCAGAAAAAGAAGGGCCTTTGAAGCATGGAAGAGGAATATTGATTACCTGGAGATTTTACAAGTTTACTGTGAGTTTTCTTACAGAGATATAACATGACTCACCTCCTTCCCTCAAGCTTTTCCCACCAAAGAAAGCAGCAGGTTTTTAAATTAAATTATCTATTTATCTTAATTAGAACTGGAGAGCTTGACATTTGCTCAGGTTACAGACTGATCACAAACAGCTTGCAGGAACATTCTATGTTGCTATTAAAGGGTGAAGGATAGTGAAGCATTTACCTATGGGGTTTAACACCATATGTGCAGTCACAGAAAGTGATTTCTTAAGGCAAGTGCCTCTATTTGTTTTACTGTGAAACAGTATCACACTTTCTAGTATACTTGATAAATATATAACTGGTACATTTCTAATCACATAACGCATGTCACAGTGCACCATGCCTCTCTATATGGTATAAATTAGTCAAACATTTCACTGAATATCAATTTCCTTAATTGCTTTTATAGGTACATTATATGCAATACTTGTGTCCCTAGTTATATGCAATACTTGTGTACCTTTAAAACAGTGGTTCTCAACCTTTTTAATGCCGCGACCCCCAACCGGTCGTAAGTCAAGGACTAAATCGGTCGTAAGTCGAGGACTTTCCCTGCCCGGGAGCGCCACGCATGCGTGGTTCCGCCCCCTGCGCCGGCCGAGGCGTAGCTGGCAAGCGGCAGAGACGGAGCAGGCCGACCACCAGCTGGCCCAGCTCAAGGGAGGTAAGGCACCCGCCGGAAAAAGGGAAAAAAATGGTGGACAGCCTTGCTTAGCGACCCCCGTGAAATGGTCGATCGACCCCAAATGGGGTCGCGACCCATAGGTTGAGAACCGCTGCTTTAAAAACACAATCCACAGCACATAAGGGGAAGCAAATATTTACTGACTTGCTTTTTCCAAGGATTATATTTTAACATTATTTAAAGATGGAAAGATGAGAGAAATGTAAAATGTAAAAACAAGCTTGCTTATCGCTTACATCCTGCGGTTTAAGGCACTAAGCTAGAAACTGGGAGAACATGAAGTTCAATCCTGCCTTAGGCATGAAGACAGGTGGGCCAGTCACTTTCTCTCATCCCTGAGAAGAAGGCAATGACAAGTTACTTTGGAAAATCTTGCAGAAAGATTGCAGGGACTAGTTCAGGCACCTACCAGTAGTCCACACTCACTGGAAAACAACTCTCCCAAACAAATAAAACTAAGGGCATTTTTAAGAAACCATCCTCCCCAAGCATCTGCAGAAAACCAAGGTTATATCAAACTGAAGGCATGGACGATATCATCATTATGCAAAGTCTAATAGTATGTACTTACATTTCAATATCTGTTACAAGCATGGAAATACTTTTGCATCTTGACATATATTTTGTCACTTGCTCTCTTCCTTCTTCCCTCACCTCACTTCCCATGTGTGCAACTTCTATGCAATATCATTACAGTTGTGTTGAAACTTATTTTTTCAGACTCCACTCATGATGGTGGCAATGCACCATTTTCTTTATAGACAATTTAAGAATAAGTATTGTGGTACTATAATTGTTGGAACGCAATAGAATTTTTTCATAACTTGCTGGTTACCTGTTACCAATTAATGCAGAAAGATAAATATAGCATGAAGCCTTTGGACTTCAAAAACTGGACTCTTGCCTTCAGGGCTAATATTTTGCAGTCCAAATCTGTTCTTAAGTGCAGTTTAGGGAGGGTATGCTACTGAAGGACAATAACTCCTGATTTAATGATCATTACCAATGGGCTTCACTAAATATCTCTATGGAATTATTTAATCACCTCCAAAATAAAAGAACTACAGGAACATAAAATATGGCCATTTCTGAAATCCAGTATCTTGTAAATGAAATTATTTGGTAAGAACTCTACTAACACCTCAATTTAATAAACTATTTGGTAAGAACTCTACTAACACCTCAATTTAATAAACCATATGAAAGGAAGGAATGCCATTAAATCTCTCTGTCCATGAAATCCAAGTTTATGTAAATTACATAAGATATATTTAATGTTGTAATAACTTACATATAAATTGATGCAAATCAACTAGACTGATTCACCAAGCAATGAGTCTTTATGTTCTTTAGGAGTAAAGTCCAAAGTCTTTATTCAGATAGCTGATGTCTTTCAAACCAAGGTTTATCATACTCCAAAGATAATGATATAATATTTAATAAAATCTATCCTCCCTTATGCCCCAGGCATAAATTCCAATTAAGTTTAATCCAATAAAATTCTTCTGAACTCTGTAGCTCTAAAAATGAAAACACTCTTGTAATATTCAATTCTGACACATTACTGCTTAATGACAGTTCTGAAATAATTCTCCAGATGTTACAAATAACCAATTGACTACTTCAAAATTCCTTTGTACATATTGCATATCTAGGTTTGTTCGGTCTCTTATACATATTTCTAATTTTAAACTGTACTAAAGGCCAAAATATTACACACCTTTCTTGTCTAGCACTGGAATCCGCACCAAGACAGCTCTTCTCAGAGCCTACATCTTTAGAGGTGCCATTCATTAATTAGAACATAACAGAGAAAACACAAATTAGCAAACCTAAAATTAGTGTTGGAGCACCTCTGATGCTAGAATTCTAGCAAGATACACACAATGCAAATAAGTTCACTGCTCCCTAAGTGAACTCTGACATCATCATAAAATGAACTATGAAGTGATTACTGGGGAGACACTACCAAAACACAGCATGAACAAATAAGAAAATATTCCTTCCCCCTCCCCTAAAAAATCTTTCAACTGGAAAGTTCACAATAATTACATGCACTAACCCTCTTAAAGGAGCAGCTGCAAATATCCGCATTTACTGTTTTACTGAAACGCGAAAACTCAAGGTAAATGTTTTTAATTCATTGCTAATGAGGGCAGTGGAGAGAAAATTAGGGATGATGAACTATCTGAAGAATTCTATAGATTACCTATCGAGATTAAGAAAACAAAGGCCTCTCTTTCAACACACACGAATCAAAGATCTAGACACGGTTTTTAAATTCAGAGTAAAAGAAGGACGGCAGTGGCACTTCTTAGCACAATTTTTTTTCCCCCTTAAGATTTTCCTACATTCTCCGGTTAGAAAAACCATGTGTCCCAAATGCACGAGACTTAAGGTGTGTAGGGGCGATTCCTTAAAAAAAAAAAAAAACCCAAAAAAACTGTGGATCACAAAAAAGATTAAAAAGGGGGGAATCTGAGCGTGAAGTGTGCTCTGCCCACTACGAAGTCATGACTTATTTGATCCCAGTAGGGATTAAAAAGAGAGACTCCTATCAAAGACAATATGGCTCGCGAGCAAGCCCGACACTAATTTCCCCCTGCCCTTTTTTTTTTTTGGCACCGCACACGCCTCGTCAGAATACCTGTATCGGCTGAATGGAAGCAGAGAAATTAGTTTATTTGGGGCTCCAGACCGTCACCCTCTTGCTCGCAACAGCATTTCTCTCACACCCACTAAAATCTCTCCCTCCCTCCCGCCCCAACGCATAAAAGGCATGATATCCCTTTCCGCAGCCACTTTTCTTCCCTGCCTAAGACTCACCCAACAGTAAGAGGAGCAGGGAAAGGGGCGCCTCCTCTGCACGGTGCCCCATGCCGCCGCGTCCAGCTTGGGAGCGGAGACCCGAGCAAGCGCGCCGAAAGCCAGCCGGAACCCCCCCAAAGCGGCCGGTTAATGAGCTTCCTCGCTTCAGTCAAGTGAAGCCTCGGCCAGGAGGGGCCAATGCAATGCAATGCAATCCAATCCGAGGAGCAGCCAACAGCCGTCGCTCGTTCCCCGCCGGCTCTGGATTGTCCTGGGAACCGGGAGGCGCGAGCGAGAGAGGGCGGGAGCCGCCCGCTTTTTTTCTCCCCCGCCGCCGCCGCCGCCTAAGTCCGGCCGCGCAGCCAACCACAGACCCAAACTTTCCCTGCCCCCGCCCCGCTCCCCCTCCCACAGGTGCCGAGGGGAGGCCAGCCCGGCCCCCACCCCTTAAAGGGGAGGAGGAGGAGGAGGAAGAAGGTGAAGCGCTGACACGCCTTCAGGCGGCCGCCGCCGCCGCTTGTCCTCCGACAAGTGGGTTCCACAGAGTCCGCGCGTCGCCTCGGCCGGGCTGAGGGAAGCCATCGATCGATTAAGGCTCGGGTTACGAGGAAAGCCAGGCTTGGCGCGCGAGCCAATTGCCATTGAGCGGACCCCGCCCTCCGCCTCCCTTTTTTTCGGCCTGGGGGACCCGCCCTAAAGGGAAACCCAGCGCCTCCAACTCCACGGCGGGAAAGTGATAGCCGGGCAAAGACGGGGATGGAGACACACACACACACACACACCGGCCTCGCCTCCGCCTGTCCCCGCCCCAGTTCCCAGAGTGAATGAGAAAGGAGGGGAGGGGAGGGGAGGGGAGGGGAAAGGATTGCCCGCATTCCGAGCGACTTTCCAGCCAAAGAAACCGGGAACTGAATCCAAGGACGCGGGTGCTGAGAGCCCGGCCGCACGTGGGCTTTACCCCGCGCTTTCCAAAACCGTGCTGAGAGGAAGGGAGTGTAGGAATCTCGAGAGCAAACGCTCTCTTGACACGAAAGGTTGTAAAGGGAGGACTGGGTCTATTTACTCGGGAAGTAGATCCCTTTGCTTCCACCAGGTTTAGTCTCAGGTTAAGCACGGGAAGGGATTTAGTCCAAACAGCAGCTGCGTTTTCGGATCTTCCCATGTTCCGAGCCGCAGTTTAGTCCTGTCGTTGATCGCTCATGAGTAAATATGTATATTATTTCCTCTTGAGTAAAGAAGAGTTCCTCTTGAACTCAATGAGCTTCCCGTTCAATTGATGCTGGCTTACGCCGACGTGTAAACTGTTGGGTGAGATTCTCACTAAGACGTAGCTTGATTAGTTTTCATTTAGAGAGATCCATGTGTTACCCCAGCATTTGAACATAAATGTTTATAGTTTTATGAGGTATGAATTTTGCTCTCCGGCAGAGAAAGGATTCTTTTTTTTAGAGAAGATGACTCTGGGGAAAGGTGGTAGATAAGAAAACTACTTCAAAGGGGGAAAATATTGCTTTAGGAGTCAAGAGTTGACATCCTGAATTACAGTAATAAAAATAAATAAAATAAAATCAGCATTTTTGTGCTGCCTATTTAATACACTTTCAGCTTAGTTCGATTATACAGGTGGTGAAACAACACAATGTGAAGACATTTATTCCTGCATTTTCTTTTCCCATGCCTTGAAAGTATTTAAGCTTACATGTCACCTATATGTTGATTCTAATCAGCTTACACTTCTAGTATTCACTGAAAACAATTAAAACAACAAACAGAATAACATTCTCTCCTACCCATATTGTGCCAAGGAACAACAAAGAAGAAGTTGATACAACTGTTGTAACTTCACTGCAGGAACAATTTCAACCCTATCAGCCCCAAAGGCATTCTGGATTAGCCAAGTCTTTAGAGCAGGGGTAGTCAACCTTGGCTCTTTTATGACTCGTGGACTTCAACTCCCAGAATTCCTGAGCCAGCTAAGCTGGCTCAGGAATTCTGGGAGTTGAAGTCCACGAGTCATAAAAGAACCAAGGTTGACTACCCCTGCTTTAGAGCATGGGTGTCACACTCCCTGCATCACAGTGATGTGTCACAATGTATCGGAGGCTAGGCCTCCGCATGATGCAACTTGACAGCCCGGCTTTAGAGCTTTCCTAAATCTTAACAGTGTTGGTTCTAGTATGATTTTGGAAACAATGTTCTTTGGAGGAGGGAGGCCTACCTTCCTGACTTCTAATGGCAACACTCCTTCACATAGGGACCCAAAAGGAACTTTTTCCATATTTTATTGAATGAACAGATATTACTGTGAGTGACATCCAGTGATAACCAGGACTTGAGTCATGTGGACTTCAGCCATGTAAGGCTTTAAAACAGTGGTTCTCAACCTGTGGGTCGGGACCACATTTGGGGTCGATCGACCATTTCACGGGGGTCGCCAAGCAAGGCTGTCCGCCATTTTTTTCCCCTTTTCCGGCGGGTGCCTTACCTCCCTTGGGCTGGGCCAGCTGGTGGTCGGCCTGCTCCGTTTCTGCTGCTTGCCAGCTACGCCTCGGCCGGCGCAGGGGGCGGAACCACGCATGCGTGGCGCTCCCGGGCAGGGAAAGTCCTCGACTTACGACCGGTTGGGTGGTCCTCGACTTACGACCGGTTTAGTCCTCGACTTATGACCGGTTTAGTCCTCGACTTACGACCGGTTTAGTCCTCAACTTACGACCGGTTGGGGTCGTGGCATTAAAAAGGTTGAGAACCACTGCTTTAAAAGGTGTCAACCAAAGCCTTGATCTGCATATAGATATTATTGGTTACCAGTTCAGCTCTTGCAATAGTAGTTTCACACAAGTGTGAAGTGATAACTGATGCATTCTAGAGTCTAGACCACCTGTAGCTTTTAGGTGGAGAGACGCTGCAGGTCACGTAAATTCAAGATCCTCAGATTCCCTACCAGTTACAACATGCCTGGCCTTATGGGCTTCTGCAGCACAGAAATCTTGGTATGTGTGGCAGCTCCCAGTCATGACTTTTTTCCCCATATACTGTGTATGCTTTACTCTTACTCCGTACTTCTCTTCCACTGATTCTTTGATTTGCAGCCTAACAGCAATGCTTCATTTCCAATATACATTTCACAGCTTTCACCAAGTTTTACTCAGTTTCCAATTCTTTTCACTTCTTTGTTTCTTCTTCAATGCCATTTTAGAAAATAAAAGCTAAAATATTTTTTTAAACAATATTTAAATGTTTCACCGACTTGCTGTTTATAACTTTAATCTGTTTGGGGGATTATTTTAAGTGATTAGAAAGTAGGATGTACTTGTAATAAATAAATGGAGACGGATATGTAATCCAAATTTAAATGCTAATAAATTTGTTAATGTTTAATGGATCTCCTTTTTATGCGTTTCTCCCATAAAGCTTTGAGCTATATCACTGAGAGGTTTTGCAGCTAATGATTGATCTGCATGACCAGCTTGCCCTAGTACAAGCATGGGCCACTGACCATTTCTTGAAGCAGGAACACTTGACATTATCTTCTACTTTCTCCCAGCCCTCTGGGAAGGCAACCTCCAACGGCCTTTCCCCGCTGCACTTCCAAAGTAATGTTTCCTGACTCAAGATCAAGTGTTGCTGTCCAGCGTATGCTTCATTTCGTTGTACGCAAACATCTTTTGTCAAATTGGTTGCTGTGCATTGTGGCACGATTTTCTCCTTCCCACCGTTTTGATCACTCTTTGGTGACAAATTCCCCAGTAGACCAGTGAAAGGTGGACTTTTTTTTAATTTACAACATAACTAATGAAACAATTATGGATCTGTCTTTGCTATTTGGGGAGGTAAAGGTCCAAATTCATTGATGAAACAGTGAAAAGATCTACTTGCATTTGTTTTAACAAAATTAGAGATGGAAGAATGAAGTAGTGGATTTTGTTTTCTTTATAAGAAAATGTAATGGATAAAGAGTTTTACCACTTCATCTTCTACTCCAAGTTTTCTTTCTATTTAATTAGTCCAGAAGGAAAATCCACCATTCTGGGGCATGAAAAACATGACTGAGATAGGATATCTAGCTGTACTGTGTCCAAAGCAGGTGAGAAGATGAAAATATAGAGATGGTTTTCTTAAGTCATCTTCGTTTACAACTGGGCTAGGCACAATAGCTTAAGGCTACAATATAGAAAAATGCAAAAATTTGTTTTCTGTGTCTCTTACAAGGTTGACATTGAAATACATTGAGACAGAAATTTTTAACTTACAACTTATGTGTCTTGGATTGCATGTACCTAACTGTCTAAAGCAGTATAAAAGTATTCATAAATAAAGAGATGCTAATAATTTCCAAAAATGTTTTGTAAAGCAATTGATCAATCTCATTCATGGGATTTTACAGACAATGAGCCCTGAAATGTTTCATAGTTACATCTCCAAGGCAAAGCTTTCTTGCTTTCAAGTCCATTTGTTTTGGTAATCCCAGACTACTACATCTTCCAAGTAGTGCCCAGTGGTTTGCCACACAGCCTGAGATTCCTAAAATCAAAAAGGAGAAAGGAAGGAAAATGATGGGCACTGTTCTTGTCTACCTTATTTACTATACCCATTGCAAACACAAGATGTAGTTGCAAAGCATGCACTCCCCTCCATTATTTTACTGCAATTGAAGACATCTATTGTTGAAGTTTCTTCACCTCATTGCAAAGATCACTGAGATAGATGTCCCCCACCAAAGTAGAGGAAGAAAACTCCTTTGGGTAGTTTTGAATTACGTTTTTCCCCATCTTTCAGCTTTTCACCAATCAAACAGGAAGCCAACAGAAGAAATAATCACACACTTGTCATTTGCTCAGGAACATTAGCTCTCCACATAGAAGAGCCACAAATATTTTTGGTCATTTGAATACACAAATATGCACGTAATTAATACAGTGAAGTAAATATACCTTTTATTGTGGGGTTTTTTTAAAAAAAGAAAGGGGCTTATTTGCCTTGTCTTTTACAAGAGCGCCCTTCCATTTCAAGACTAATGTTTTTAATTATTGTAAATGTCTATACATGTCCTACCTGTTACAATCCCAATGGGAAATGATTCATAAGAGACTTAAGCAACCAGAACCAGACTGACTAGTGATCCTATTTGTTTTGCCATCAAAGAGAAGTAATTGGTTGCGCACATATACTGTTGAATTGCCATTGTCATTCTACTGCCAGTCCTCCTGTATTATGCTTGCCTTAAAACTTACCTTTATGTTGGACTTTACACATGGGGAAGAGAAAGAGAGGCTCATTCTTTATTGGTGCCTAATGGATTAGACAATTACTTTTCAAACTGGGTGGGAAGGGGGAATTAAGATATGCAGAAATAGAAGTGGGAAAAAGAGAAGAGTGAAATAGAGGAGATTGTAACTAAGGAAAAATACCTGTAACTTGCATTGGCCTATTTTTCACAACAGCCTAATGTCCATCTGTAGTATGTGTTCTTCCACCCTTGCTATCAACTATCAAGTTTATATAATCACTAGAAACCTATTTAGGCATTTGCCAAATAAGGGATGCTAAGGAAAATAAGAGAGACTGGTTCGTGTCCTTCAGTTATGCTTCCAATTTCCAGTCTCTTAAAATACGTAAGCTGGTACTCATTATGTATGAAATAAATAGAAGGCTATCAAATGGTTCTGGATTTCAATGGATTATGTGTATTAGCATAGAAGGCTATGGCTATAGTAGCAATGCCTACATGCTGATAATGAGTAGGATAAGCTTTTGATAGGAAGAAGATATAAATGGAACCACATACATTCTACCTAGTAGGGAGGCATGATACAGTCGGGGTTAAAGGCTTGTCTCAATTTGTGTGCTAAAAACTGTCAGGTCAGTTCTAAATTACATATTCTAGCTTGGCTTTCTCCAACATAGTGTCCTTAGGACAATTTAGAATAAATTGAATATATTCCAAATTTAGGGCCCCAGAATACTTTAAAATGGGGGAATCCTAATCTATCTCCTCAAGTACCATTTAAAGGCCAAATGCATCTCTTGGCCTGAAAAAGATTACTCAGCA
Source organism: Protobothrops mucrosquamatus (assembly GCF_001527695.2). Taxonomy (NCBI): domain Eukaryota; kingdom Metazoa; phylum Chordata; class Lepidosauria; order Squamata; family Viperidae; genus Protobothrops; species Protobothrops mucrosquamatus. The sequence goes on along the minus strand of NW_015388320.1, from coordinate 17,443 downwards.
GTGTACATGGAAGGGGCAGTTGACCAAAAAGTCAAGGGTAGACACCACCACATGGGTGGAAAATCCATCCTTTTTTAATATATGGTATGTGCTTTCCCCCCCCCCCCAATAGTCAGCAGCTACTACTGGAATAAACTCCTTGGGGACTCCTTTCCTTAGCTACATGTGTTACACTCATATAATGCAGAAACAGCACTTTGATTAAGTGGTGAAACCACAACCTTCACTCTTCCTGAGGACATTCTTAACCCCTGCATTCCACTTTTCTGTTATTAAATTATGTTTAAAGCAGATAGTAATAAAGTTTTTTTTAAAGAAAAAATCAAAATGTGATTAAAAACAATATTAAAACACTACTAAAATACAAACAGTTTCAGTTTTGCAACCAAATTAAAAACAAATCAAGGTTAAGAACAAGAATCTAATTTAGCCTTTCTTGGCAGAGAATTCCAAACTAAGAGAATTCCAAACTTCTTTTTAGAAGTTACTAATGTTCTTATATCTTTGTGACTTCTGCTGAAAAGTTAAAATAACCAGGTGCAGCTAAACTGAATGAAAACCATAAATCTTAAAAAGAAATAAAGCTTTTATTAGTACCAGGGAATAGTCAAGTCTAGTTTGGCCTTCAATTCTAATTCTTCAATGATAAAACACATTACAATGTCTTATGCAAATATGAGAATGGAAAATTATATACATCCTACCTATTTTAATCCTGCATGAATGTTTGCTCGAATTCTTGTGCAATTGTTTGTTCAATACTACAAATGATTATTTCCTTCTAGCCATTTCCTGATACCTTTTTAAAACAAGATACCCATAGTGTTCCAGACCTGAAGTGCACACCTGTCTTCTTTCATTAAAAGAAACAGCTGAAGGTAGACAAAAAAATTCTTATACAGCTGTTGCTACCGATTTCAGAAGAAGTTAAGGATGCATTAATCTTTCAATGTTTTCTAAGTTTCTAATATTTCAGTTTTAATTTGTTTATCTTTTATCATCAGTTTTCAGTTTGTTTTTAAACTTATGCAAACATTTGTATCAGTTTAGGGAAACAAATGGCTTAAGGTGTAAAACAACAAGAGTTTTTTCTATTATTGCAAGCACTTTTCTTCTATATAATGCATTTTTAGGTTATTTACAAGAATATGCACATTTTACATATACTTTTAGACTTTGGAATCACATCACAAAATTTGTAAAAGAAATGTCTAAGAATAGGTTTGTTTTGGCTTCTTTATTAATTTGAGAAATGTAAATCAAGTTATGTTTACATTAGAATGAAAATAAAATAAATGTTATCTATTCCTTCATGGAACAGGGAACATTCCTTCTTTGTGCACTGCCATATCTTAGAAAAATGTATTTAGTGTAATTTTTTTAGAGCAAAGTTTGAAAAGGAACTCTGAAATACCGTGTTTCCCTGAAAGTAAGGCCTACACCAACAATAAGCCCTAGCTTGATTTTGGGGGGTTGGTCTAATACAGTGATGGCGAACCTTTTAGAGACTGAGTGTCCAAAAACTGGCCCCACCCCGCTCCACCCTCTGCCCCACCTGCCCGCAGGGCCACTCACCGCCTCCAGGGCCCACTGCAGATCGCCCAGGTAGCCGAGCAGCGCCATGGTGGCCATGCCCTCTGCACAGCATCAAGTGTGCGCGATGGGGCATGAGGGCAGAGTCTTGTCTACGCTGCCTGGCTGCCATGTCCTTGGATGCGCTGCTCCGCATGGGCCATGCTCGGAGGCGACTCTCCTCCAGGGGCCTGCTGGTGAGGGGGTCTCAGGGGGAGGCAAGGCTGGGGCAACGGCACGTGTGCCCACAGAGAGGGCTCCGAGTGCCACCTCTGGCACCTGTGCCATAGGTTTGCTACCACTGGCCTAATATAAGCCCTATTCCAAAAATAAGCCCTAATTTTGGGGCGAGGCACACCTAAAAATCAAGCGGGGGTGGAGGTGCCCCACCCATCCCGCACCCACTTACCTTGCAGCCAGGCCTCTCCTTGCCTGCATTTCTCAGTCACAGGGCTTTCCGGAAGGCCTGTGCAGCCGAACCGAGCTATGGATTCAATCCATAGCTCAGTTCCGCAAGACCTCAGAAGCTCGGCTGCTTAGGCCTTCTGGAAAGGCCTGACTGCAAAATGCAGACCCGAATGGAACTGCAGAACTTTGGCCCCATAAGAAGTGGACTGGCTGGTTGGGGCTGTCTGTGCCTACCCCGAAAATAAGACCTCGTGCCTCTTTTGGAGGCAAAAAAAAAACCACAACCCGTTCTTATTTTTGGAGAAACACGGTAGTACTAGTGATGTATAGAGTTTTACAGTTTTATAAAAGAGTTAATGATATGTGCTGAGCAGTGAAAAAATCAAGCTTATTCCCACCACCACCACCAAACAGACACACTTTATTTAAAGGAAGATGCTCAAATCAGCAGCTGCTTCACAGATCATGCAGATAACTAGTGAAGAGGCTGGTGTTTCTTTGTAAGGATTGCTCATCTTTATATGCTTAGATCCTCCATTTACATATTGTTTACTGTATTCTTACTTTAACTTTGATGGACTGATACACCAGTTGATTTAGGCATCTCTTCTCACAATTTCCATTTTGTAGCAATTTAGGCTTTTATCCAAGATGTCAGATTAATGTCAAAGGGGGCAACTTCTGCTGCCTTAAAGTAGTCAAATAACACTTTCCTATTTTTAAAAGACTATTTATTTATTTATGAGGTACAGAATGCATATGCAATAAATTGTGTGGTTCAATGGGAAGGATCCAATCTGACTTTCCTATACAATAGCTGGAATTATCTTGTTTTTATTTATTTTTTCTACAGATTTGCTTTGTTACATTTCTTCTAATGTATCTCTGAACTAGCTGGCTCAAAGAAAGATCTCACTTTCTACACTAGGATAATTAGTTGTGTCATATATATCTCAGAACAATATGCCAATAAATAAATGAATAAATACATTTAAATGAGAGTATTTGTATTTGAAGTTTATGATAAGACTGCAGAGCAGTAGGTATTTATTACACAGATGAACTATGTCACATGAAGGTTTGCTTTGGGTCTTCTGTTCTATATTGCTGTGGTGGAATGGAGTCTGGAGTCCAGGAGAGAGGGGCTGCTTCCCAGAAGGTGAAGAGCAACAAACTGAGGGTCACATAACATGGACTTTGTAATATTGTTATATTTGTTAACTAACATAGTTACTTTTTATTTTAATTTGACTTATTTTTCTCTTTTTTAAAATGGTGAAAAGTTTATCGAACCATTACAGACTGGAATGTAGGAAAACATTTTATCCTATTGCTGTATGGATTGATTGATTGATTGATTGATTGATTGATTGATTGATTGATAGCTTCTAACATTTCTAAACTGAAAAGATAAGTTATAAAAGGGGATGTCTGGAGAATTCTCCTGATAAGAGAAAGCTTGTTAGCACTAATTGGCATCTGTTTGTCTCGTGAACTCCTTATTTTTCCTTATTAACATCTTAAAATTTAAACCCCTTCTGTTGTCAGACTTCATTTTAATGAATATGTGTGTTATTATGGGATGCAAATATGTAACATGTAACTGATTTCCTATGGAAAGGGGAAGTTACTTTTGTCCTGTCCAATTACCTTTTCGCTTGCATTTTCTTTGATGTCTTAGTTATGAAATGAAATGTAAGCTAAAAATCTGGGTTCCCTCTTTGAATGAAAGGAATCCCTTTTATCAGAATATTATAAGAAATTGTAATTAAATGATCTTCCTGTCTTGGTCTGTCTCATTAGAAAATATGCATGTCGAGGCATGAGGCTAAAAAGCCATATTTGAACTTCAGGACTTTGAAATGTCTTGTGGGCAGGAAGAGGGTTAAGACAGCCACCTCCTTATATAGTATACTATATCCTTTTGTCTGGCAAGATTATTGTCAGGCCTCAAGAATCAAGAACGACATGTGGAGTTACATCTGAGTAGTTTCTTTATTGTTGTTCACTTACAGACAGAAAGTTGCCAGCCTAAAGCAACTATCTAGCTACATAATTATAGATATAAACTGTGAACTGCTAGGGAAGAAACTGTCTTAGCCCTCTTCTTGCCTACCAGACTTGCCAAGCTCCACTACTTCTTGGCCCTCTGAGAAGTATTTCCTCTCTCCTGCGACTCCAGACTACATTTTACTATAGTTGCCCTGAGAAAACGGAATATTAACCATGAAACGGAAAGAACCCAACTAATTTGAATATGGACTCAATTTTCATGCACCACAGTTCTCCATATGGTCGTTTGATGCAGCTTGACCTTACATCATTTTATTCAAAAATGGCCCAGTAATTCCTTCCCAAAACAAAGTTAGTATTTCATATGCCATTTTTTTTATCAGAAAAACGCTAACTTTAATCTAAAAAGGATAAAATCACTTTTAATGATTTGAAATACAGGTAATCCTTGACTTACAACAGTTTGTTTAGTGACCATTCAAAGACAGAATGGCACTGAAAAAAGTGACTTCATGGTCACATGATGGTCACATGATGGTCACATGATGAAACTTCGGTCACTTGGCAACTGACTCAGTGTCAGTTGCAGTGTCCCAGGGTCATGTGATCATCTTTTGTAACCTTCTGACAAGCAAAGTTAAGTAAAGCCACATTCACTTAACAATCGTGCTGCTACTTTAACAACTGCAGTCACTGTGGCAGGAAAGGTCATAAAATGAGGCAAAACTCACTTAACAAATGCCTCACTTAGCAACAGAAATGTTGGGCTTAATTGTGCTCATAAGTTGAGGACTACCTGTAAATGCTTTGGTTCTTGGGTAACCGCAACACTTCTCTGCTATCTATATTTTCCTTCCTGTGTTTTTTTCTTCTGATAATAAAAGATGGTAAAATACCTGTACATTTCCATGAATGAGACACGGTTTATACCATACATCAAAATTTTCATCTGGGAACCTCCTTTTCTCTCACTTGCCCAGAGGTCAGAGCTAAATGTAATAGCCTTCAGTTACAAAACGGTCAATTTCAGTTGAGCACTAAACAAACTTATTGTTGATAAAAAGCACTTTAACAATAGAGCCAGTTACCATACAGGAAAGAGGATCTGTCTTTCTCTGCGTCAAGGGAAAGCTAGTGGGGTCATCTATTAGAAATGTTCTAGTTTGGGATTTTCTACATGGATCAGGAAGTTGAATCAGATGGCTTTCCCCTTTCAACTCTATAATTTAGTACTTATCATTCTTCTTTTTATTTCCCTTTACCTTTGTAGGTAGGTGTGGCTGAGTGTGGTTGCCACATTTCTGTTTTATTCTGTGTCACTGATTGCTACAAGATTCCAATGAATAAGAATACTTTGAAAGGAATGTGGAGCTGTTTATATATTCTAGTTTCCTTTATATTTTACATTTTGGAAATAATGTTACTGTTTACTTAAATCTTTCTTTCTGTAGTTCTGACCTAAGTAATTGCATAGGGGAAAAAAGCATATCAGATAGCATACCAGAAAGTTAAATGTTATATATCAAAGTTTGGCTTTTATACAAGAAATATTCAAACATACTTTGCTGAACTATTCAGGAGAAAGCTGTCTTGGCATTGATGTAAAAGAATGTGATTTTCTAGGATTTGCTTTGTCTGGAATTGGCTGATTATGAAAACATCACATCTTGTAGATGTGCTTATCTGATCAATGGAGTCAAGTGATTATACCCATCCAGTGTATTATTGAGGAACTATATAGATAACTTACATTATGAAATAAAGATGCATATATCCAATAAGTCAGCTGAATTGTTCATGTACAGAGAGGCTCAGATGGTAAGAAACAAAAACATTATGTAGCAAAACATAGCATGGAAGAAAAGTCAACCTATGTACAGTGGCAGGGGACAATGCATATTGTTGCATATGAAAAGAGGTAAAATTTCATCAATACTTATTTGTACTATTGAAATAAATAATATATATGGGACTGCTCAGAAGTGTTGATTAATAGAACATGCTACAATGTATTAACCTAGATATCTGTGAGCACATTACACCAGTCCTATTGGCCCAATACTGGTTTTCTGTTGGCTTCTGGGTGCAGTTTAAAGTGCTGATTTTAATCTATAAAGCTTCTTAAAGCTTGGCACCTAAGTACCTTCAGGAACACATTTTCCAACTGGAATCAACCTGCCGAATTGTATTTTGGGAAAAAAATGCTTTTGGTTACTAACTTCCATAAAGTGAGATGGTTAAATGGTTAAGACACAAAAAAAAGTCTTTTTTTTTTTTAGTGGAAGGACCAAATTGGTGAAACAACCTCCCTTTAGAGATTTAACTTACATGTACATTGTTATTTTTCCAGAAACTTAAAAATAGAACTTTTGTAAAGAGCAAATGGTGAATGATAGATGCTATTTATTTTAACTATTATCAGTCATGAATTTATGTTGATAATATGTTGCAGGAATACTTATTTAATTTGTTAGCTTCATACATTTTTGCTGTGGATTTTTAAATTTATATTATTCTAATTTGTATTTCATGCATTGTTGCAAACTGCTGAGAGTCAGACTGATTATAGTGCTCTAGAAATGTAAGGTAGATATATACACACAGAGAGAGCAACATACTATTATCTGCTTAATTAAAAAGATTTATACTGATCAGAATGGATGCTAATTTCCAAATAAATTGTTACGCCTGGTGGAAGAATATTGAACATTGAGCTATTTTAACTGCCTATTTTTCTTTTTTCTTGAATTTTCTGAGATGCTCTACAGGAGCTTGTCAGCTGCAGAAAGACCACTTGCCAGATTAGCAAAACTAATGGGGAATTTTTAAAATGTCTATATAAAGCATGTTATCCATCTCACGAAGAAGAGTTTGAAGTAATACTGATTCTGAATTTTGTAGCAAGAAGTGAAGTTCAAACAGAATATTTCTATCTCTTGGTCCCTTGATCAGTTTGAATCAATCCCAGTCTCCTAAAAGGATGAAGTTTCAAAAGGACTTTGCTTCATTGAAGACAAAACAACTTCCCCAAATTTTATCACCAAGTGACCTACATATTTGCCATGTGTTACTAACTAGATGGACACACTGTATGATGTTGTTGTTTCAGAGCATCCAATTTGCTTAGTCAAAAAAAAAATGTTGCCAAGAGATTTGGTCTTCGCTAAAAAGGGAAAGTGAAACAACACTACAGACCACTTCATTGTTGTCAAGAATCTTATTTTCACATTAAAAAAAAAAGCACTCCCCCAATTGATTCTGGGAGAAATATAGAGTTGTTAAAGAGTTCAATCCAGGAACCTATCAAGGGAAGAAGTGGCTCTGAATCATCCTTTTCTGGATCTTTCAGGAGCAGAAGCACCAATAAGCTATTGATGCAGGGCCATGGAAATTTTTGCAGGCATTACAGTAATTTCTGGGAGGTACATATATTCTTTAGTGAACTTCTTTTCAATAGAGGAGGCAATTTCTGCCCCATCTTAACACCCAGCAAACTTCTTTCTTGATATGAGAAGCATACGTTATCTCCTTAACAGTCATGATCAAAATGTAGATGCATATATTATGAACCCAACAAATGCGTCAGTATAATATACTTTACATTTCACACACTTGAATGAGTCTTCTGCATAATACCATATATAACAACAATGCAAATACTCTCCTTCTGAACAATCTACTTCATTGTGGTACACACCTGAAATATCAATACTATTTTGAAACAAATGTGTCAGGAATCGTTCCTCCTAGCTCAGCAGGGGATTCAAGCAAAGACTCTCAAGCTGATATTATGAGTGGTTCGCACATCTCCCTGAACGATAATGTCCTTGGTTTGGATTAAATTTAACATGTTCTGTATATCTAGCCATTACAGTCTGTAATCATAATAATCTGTTTATGATTTAGCACAATGAGTAAGTCCCACATTGCAGATGATTAAAATATTGTTGCAATATATGAATTCAGAAACTGTCTCTTCATAGAGAATTAGCCCTGAAGTGTCTCATTTTAGATTTTTGTATATAGGAAATTAGAATTTCACTTTTTTTTGCCTCCCTGCTATTTAAATTTTATTTGATTATTTAAATAACAAAAAATGGGTCATGAATTATAAGGATCTACATGCATGTCACCAAAGAATGTACAATAAGAAACTATTGTAGATTCTCTTGATGTTTCTTTTGCTTGAGCCTTAACCACTAGGCATCTGTAAATCATCTGGTAGCAAAGGTACAGTGGCATTCCATCGTATCAGCATTGCAGTGAAATTTTCCAAGATAATATATTGCCTTGAGAAATCTTTTAAAGGACACTTTTGTGCAATAATACATAGTCTAATTATGTGTGTCATTATGTCCACTATGTTTTTGCTTTGGTAAAACATTAATTCTTGACAATTATCATTTAGACAAGCGAATTTTCAAAGGCCTTTAGAGGAAGAAGCTAGAAACCCTTGGGTACTTAATTATCAGTCTCAGATTCAAAAGTTAAAATGAACATCTTTCAGTTCTCCTGGCTATATACAATTTATGGTGAATGCAAAATATGTTTGCTTTGGTGGTTGACTTTCATGGATGTCAAAATTTGGAAATAATTGGTCTTCCATATATTGCTAAACTACAAGTCCCATAATCTCTCACTTTTAAGTAGGAAATAGTTCGATTAAACTGCACCACCTAGAGGGCCATAGGTTCCTATCGACATGGGCAAACACATGTAGGACGCACACATGGAACTGCAATTTTGTTAAAAAAAATACTACATAAAAAGGATACTAAATAATGGGACATGCTTAGAATATATGCTATACATAAATTCCTTTCCTTTCTTTATTTTTAGAAAAGTGAACATTATTTGTAGGACCCTAAATAATATGTCTCATGATTTGATATATTAAAAGATATAAATCTGCAAATCATTATTTGGATTATTTAAATAGCTTAAATAATTTGAATTAGAAATATATAATTAGATTCAAATATATGTATATATAGAAGATTATATGTATACCACATTAATGCTAGTTTTTTAAAACAATTCCTTCAGAATTTCATTCAAAACATATACAGAATTTAAATGTATTTTACTATAACGGGTGAGGTTTTTCTGCATATTTTGTAGCTATTTTGACAACTTTCCAGTTGTTAGCTTAACAATTGACAGCATAATTTATGCAAATATGTGAATTTTTTAGACTGCATTAATCTAGACAGCAATGTGTTCTATGCCACTGAAAGCTTTTTTTCGCTATTTTTGTTTATTATTTATTTATTTGATTTATATAAAAGAAGACACATATCTTTTCACATATCACACGTGTCTCTGGAAAAAAATTTCCTATTATTTTTTGTTTATTATTTATTTATTTGATTTATATAATCACCCATCACACATATGTGACTCTGGGGATTTACAATAAAATAGAAAAAAAATACCTAAGATAAAAACACATAGCAGCCAAGCTTTATAAAATCACCATCAAGGAAGTCAAGAGACATCATCAAATTTCTGAGGCCCTAGGACCAGGCATCAAACCAAGTTTTTGCAAAAGGTCAGCAGTGTTAGGGCTAACCTAATGACAGGTGGAATGATGTTCCACAGGGCAGATAATAATAATAATAATAATAATAATAATAATAATAATAATAATAATAATAATAATAATAATAATAATAATAATAATAATAATAATAATAATAATAATAANACTGCTATCATGTCCCCCCTCGTCCTTCTCTTCATTAAACTAGACATAACCAATTCCAGCAGCCGTTCCTTATATGCTTTAGCCTCCAGTCCCCTAATCATCTTTGTTGCTCTTCTCTGTACTCTTTCCAAAGTCTCAACATCTTTTTTACATCGCGGTGACCAAAACTGGATGCAGTATTCCAAGTGTGGCCTTACCAAGGCATTGTAAAGTGGTATTAACACTTTACGTGATCTTGATTCTATCCCTCTGTTAATGCAGCCTAGCACTGTGTGCCACAGCATAAAAGGATTTCCTTGGCTCCACCAGTCAACACTCCTTAGCTGACAACACCTGGCACACAGACACAATATTGGACTGTAAGGGAGTGGTAACAACACTTGGGGAGAAACGGACCCCTAAGTGTACCATTTACAACTGTGAAGGACTTTAAAGGCCAACAGTGAAACTGGTGGACTTAATTTTTTCTTATAGAATTCCACACTTTTATCTAACTTTGATAAATGCCCTTTTAATTGTTTGTCCTCCTTTGTGTGTGTGAACCATAAATATCTATGAAGTTCATTCTAGGTCACCTCCTTTCAGTATTGATAGTTTACTGTTCAAAGATTTTATCAACTCTGTTATCACAAGAAGCTATTTGCTTTATGAAAAAAATTAAAATTTGGAAAAGTGAGGCCATCTAGTCTTTTGAATCTTATACTTTTTTTAAATTAAAGTTTTGGTCTTTTCCCATTGCATATACATTTGCTAACAATTTCTTGCCATTCTTGTAAAATTCTTTTTGAAAGTATAATCGCAATTGCCATTTGTAACAAAATTAATCTTGGGGAACATATTCATTTTAATAATGACAATTGACCCTAACCAAGATGATTTTAAATTCCTCCTCCTTTGAAGATTTCTTTTGACTTCTTGCCATAATTTAACATAGTTATTTTGATATATTTCTTGATTGTTACCTATTAAATGCAGGTCTTTCTCCACTATTAAGTTAAAGTGCTATCTACTCATCCTTGAATCAGTAGAAAAATTTGCCAGCATGAAATTGGATGTCTCCATTGCTGACCCATATAATCCCTGTATTTGTACCTAGTCACTTCTACTTTCCTGACTGCCCTCCAAGATAATTGATTACAATTTCTAACACATTTTGCACACCTGGCAGCTGCCTTTGGGCAGTGTTGGAATAATGGGAGAAAGGCTACTTTAACACTGGAACAGCTGAAGATAATTTCATTGATTCTTACTCATGGAGCAAGAGAAACTGATCCCCACAAAAAAATAAGATGTTGCCAAGGCATGTTTGCCTGTATTAGTTTAGATGCAAGTGGAGGAAACCCTTCAGATTATATGCAGTGTTTTGTCCTTGTGAGTTGCAAACACATCCTGGGTGTGTATGTGGGGGGGGGGGAGAAAATCTACTAATTATTCAGCTGAAATCATATTTTGATAATTTCAAAATTATTTAGCAAGTTCTGTTTTTACTTTTCATAATTTTAAATATAAATTTGAGAAATATGTTAAAATTTTTGTTGAATGAATAAAGTTAATTGTGGCAATTATTGTTAATTTCAGTATTTTTCTCTTTTCTAAATATTTAGCTTCTGACAATATCAATGAAATATTTGCTTGACATTTTTCATCTCAAATATTATCCTAGAAAGTTCATAAAGGAATTGGAAACAATCATTCTTTAAAAGAGAGTGTAACATTTGTCAGTGTCAGATTTTCAAATGACAGAAATAATATTTGTCACTATCATGACTACCATCATAATTTAACAACTTGTTTTTAAAATTAGTAACTCTCTGTTATATAGGAAGCATTTTATGATCTGCAATAATAATATTTCTATCTTTGGTCCATTGATCTAAATTGTCATAATGGGATTCTTCTTCAAATATAATCCTTTTAGGACTGTTGTGATGAAAACAGATTAGCCTAATCTGTGAAAGGAAAAATAATAAAGCTCATGAGTAAGAAAAGAAAGAACAATAGCAAAATAAATATTTCCAATGTGGGAAATCATGTGACCTCTTTTCCAAACGTAAAATATAACATGATTTTTTAAAATGGCACTTTCCAGCTCTATGGTTTTATCACATATTTTTATGATTTATTTAAATTTCTTATAACCAACAAGCTTCAATGAAGTCTGAAAAATGTAAATTATTTATAAATGATACAAATCAAACAAAACAAAACAACATTCACCCCCCAAAAAATAATAATAATAATACATGAACCGGGAGCAAAGTCAGGTTTTCAGAGCTTTCCATATTACTAGGAGGGAAGGCCCTGTCCTTATCTCTGAAAGTGCGATCCCAGAGGAAAGGGGATGGCACAACAGAGAAAACATGCTTCCTTGGTCCCAGCAGGAAACTTTAACAGAAGAAGCCTATTACACACCCACTCTGCCCCCAAAAAATAGAGAAAAGACTAGTAGAAACAATTTGAGATAAGTCAGATATGCCATATTGGAAAGAAATCGAATAATCGAATACACACACACACTTGAGAGACCTTATTTATTTTGTTCATTTCCCTCCAGCTTCCTTCAAATATTTTCCTGTTTTTATGTTATCTTCACAACAACTCTGTAAATTAGGTCGGTTTGAGGCCTTATACCGCTGAGTTAATGCTAAACATCTAACCTTGAATGTGCAAAAACTATACCAGCCAGTGGTGGGATTCAAATATGTGAACAACCAGTTATCTGTGTGGATGCCGCTTCCGGAAGTCCATTCTGGGCCGGGGCAACAAAAAATTAGCTACCGGTTCTGCCAAAGTGGTACAAACCGGCTGAATCCCACCACTGATACCAGCCCTGAAATTTACTACTGTTTATTTCCAGTTCTTCTGTTTCATAATTGAATGGTGTTACCCATTCATAAGTCTGCAACATGCAGTTGTTTGAGTCTTTCGACTGCACCCTTCTTCAATAAATCAGCAGGCAATAAGAAAAACCAGTCAAAGTGACTTCAGTGGGAATGAGGTAGACTGAAGCTAGGACTTTGCCAGGCTTTTCTTAAGTTGCTCTGCTTTTGTTCCTAACCCCAAGCCAAAAAAAGAATCTAAAGGAATAAGAATCATGAATGGGACTAGTTTGGGGATATTTTATTTTCAAGGTAGCTCTTCCTCTTCCTCATTGTAGTGTCTAGAAAATAACAAGGAATATTGAACTGGGTCTTTTTCACTTTCAGCCATTTGACTCAATTTCCCACCCTTTACTAGTACACTCTTTATTGGGTCACATAATAGGCAGCATTGCTAACTTTTTCCACCTTTTGCTATACAGTATTATGTTCAAAGGCTATTAAACAAACACAAATCAACAGATGCCTCACCCATCCAAGTTACGAAATAGTAATGCCACTAAGCCAACCTTAGGAAAACACAATGTGAGAGCCAGTTGGATATTAATCATCTATTTGACTTCATGTTTGTAAATGGAATTAGTTAGTCCCACACAGTCATGATGGCAATAATTTATCTCTTCCCCCAAACCAAACAAAGAGAAATCTGTTAATCCAGGACTTTAGCAAGAAAAATAATATCCAGTCATTCCACTTCAACTTTGTGGTGGGCAATCTAAAAGCGTTTAGCTAAGGAATGTGAGAGATTATATTTCAGCAGTTTCTTCTGATACGTAATTTTAAATAAAACAGGCATTAATTCATGAAAGCAATTGCCACAGAAAATCTCTATTAAATGTTTAACTGGGTGTACCAAATTCTTTTTATGTATACTACAATGAAGCCACCCCACTAGAAAACCCTGTTTAACCAGCAATTACTTCTGCATGTGTTGAACTAGACAACAGGATAACAGGAAAGGAGCCTTTTCTAGGATAACAAACAATGTAATTCCTAATCCTGGTTTCATTTATTTGCTATTGTTTGAAGGGGGGTTTTTGGATTATTTTTTATTTCCTGCTACTTTGCGCAATGTGGGAGTTTTGTTCACTAATATTTTCAGTAGAAGAGACTAAATAAAAGTCTATATTCCTGTAGTTACTATTGACATGATTCTTGCTTTTCTGATAGGATGGGACCTTCTGAGGTAAGTCATTTGATGAAACATGTTATTTGAACTTGCTGCCAAGAATACTAGGGAAAGTAAGACATAGCTTTTAAAATAACATGAATAAAATAAAATTAAGACCATATATTTACCAGGACTTGCAAAAAAAAAAAAAAGTCACAGCATGCTAAAGCCACCTAGAGTCACCTTGCAGTGAGATGGGCAGCAAACAAACAAAATGAAATAAATAAATAAATAAATAAATCTCTGAAGATTTTCTGAATATTTCTCAGGCAGTACATTAGAACATATGAAAAAGCTGACCAAATGTGGTTTCAATGTAAAACAATGAGTACTGTATCTAACATAATGGCAAGGCAGCAAAGAATGCTCTTTTGTTAGATTTAAACTTTGTTGACACCAAGGTACAGGACATGAAAAAATTGAGCATTTGCAGGGGCCACATACTTTGTGAGTGAAATCAATCTATTTTGGTATTGAAATCGAAATATAGTTTTCTAAACAATTTTAATATACTACTCAGTTAATTCTGATTATAGGTATTTTTTAAGAAGATATGCCTATTTAGTTTTTTTCCTCAGACTGAAAAGGAAGTAGTGTTGAAGGATGTTCAAGTTAACATTCTACTTCCAGGGAATCTCTATATATCTTAAAGAGACCAGAATAAGACCTGTGGAGAATTGCTTGGCATTTTTTCTAATTAAAATATAAGGAAACAGAAATACAAATAAACAGCCATAAATGGAATGTTTTATATGTTCCATTGCAATCATATACCAGAATAAACAGCACTTATAGAATCATTTTGTAAGACACACACACACATACACACATGTATGTGTGTGTGTGCCTTAAATGTATGTGTGTGCTTAAAAGGTATACAGAAGAACCATTACATAGTTATCCATAACTATTCCTGTGCAGATCAATCCCCTTGGAATGACTTTTTCCCATAGTCTCTCCTTGGTCTGATGACTGCATTTTCAGTCATAAAATCATGGATCTGGAAGGCCCCATTTAGACTACTGAGTCCAAGCCTGAGCTCTATAGAAATTCTGGATTAAGGGATACCTAGCTTCTTTTAGCCTCTATTTGGAGGAGGAGGAGGAGGAGGAGGAGGAGGAGGAGGAGGAGGAGGAATTTACTAATTTTCTTGGTAATTGGTTCCAGTATTAAATTGCTCAATGTAATATACATAACACACCCTTTTCATTCAGTTGCTGACCATTCTGATGTGTTCTTGTGCCTGAAGCTTCCTGTGTACATGAGTCTGAGATACTAGCTACATTTGAATAGTTATCCACAACCTTTTGGGCTGAAGCTACATGACTCTTTTTCTTGTCTTTGCTACATTTTAACATTACCCTTTTATTTTAATATTGGGGAAGCAAGATGTTTTCCACAGAGGAGAAACTGTAACAGAAAGCAAACATTCAACATTCAGCCAGGAAACCTGAAAAAGTAGCAACCATGGAATAATTTATTATTAAATGGTAACAAATTCAGCAGGAGGAGTGAATGGTATGACAGTTTATTCATTTTCTCTGGCATCTAGACCAACTTAATAGTGCTTAGCTGCAGTTTTGGCAGAGATTGTAGAATAAAGCAAATACTGGTTTGATAATAAAAAAAACTTTTACTGTTTTTTTGTGCAGGCAACAGGTTTAGCACTTAGGATACATTCTGGTCCTGGCTCATACAGTAGATATTTTCACACATGGACTTACATAAATCTCTATCTTGGCCTTGGAAATTCCCAGCAGTTATAAAGACAAAGAACATTTATCAAGTTATAACATTTCCCAACCTGTAACCCCATCATCTTATATAACCCATTATGCAAAACTTCTTTACTGACTTAAGAGTTCACATAATTCTCTTTGGGGATTTAGTTTTTGCTTTGTTGACCACACATATTCAGCATTCTAAAGGTGGAAAGAATATAACATTTATATATAATGTTGTAAGTGTTTTAATGTTGTAAGCTGCAGAGAGTCGCCTCAAGATGAGATGGATGGCAAAGAAATATAATAAATAACTAAATAAATGAAAGAATAATTTCAGGAAGAATCTCAAATCGGGCTTCTAATAGTCAGCCTTCTTCCCTTGCAAATTTCTTATGAACTCTGAGTAATCAGCCACATGGGTCATAAGGCAATGGCACCTTATCATCTACAGATGAACATAGTTCATTTAAGAGCTTAAGTATAGTCAGTTTACTATGTAGTCCAATTGAAAGGCATCAGCAGCCCCCTAAGAACATTCATTCTTAACTGGTATGATAGCTGGACAATTTGTTCCATTTGTTAAGATCACATGGATTCTCTGTCACAGATCAACCAAAACATGCTTCATCTTATCTATCCAATTTCATATTTGATCTCCAGTTTGTTCAGGATTAAGCCTCCAATCCATAGTTCTTGGTTCTTGTTTGCTTGATCCTGTATCATAGGGTTCCCCAACCCTTGGGCTGTGACCCACTACTGGGCCGTGGCTTATTTGCAGGTGGACCGCATGAGTGGTGAGCATGCAGCTCAACTCGCACAAGTGGTGGATTGGCGCACACACACATGCACACACAACTCAACTAGTCGAGCTCCATTTGCATGCATGTGCATGAGTCAAGCTGCATGCGTGTGCATGCATGCCAGCTGACCGATCAAATAGCCCGGTTCCCCCCTCCCCCCCAGCCAGGCCATCCAGCCACAAAGGTTGGGGACCTCTGCTGTATCACACTTCCACCCTATTTATAGTCAAACCTTCTGCCTCTAGACCATGTGACAATTGCCCAAACTTCAGGGGCCCTTTCTCCAAGCTAGGGTCAAGCCTATCACTTCCTTTGCAGACTTCACAAAACATCACAACTTTTTTCACAAATTGACTATATTATTGATTTTTTTCAAGATGTAAAGTGTTTTCAGGATTGTTTTTTCACTAAGAAAAAACAGTGTATGTTAAAGAGTGGGATTATATTTAATGTGTACCTGGAAAGAAACTACAGTTTAATTTTAAGTTGTTTCCTGAGAAGCCATGGAGTGTTCCTTAATAACAGAAGAAAATCTGAAAGATTATGCTGCAGCTGTTACTAATGCAGCTTATCCTTTTTATGAGCTACTGAACACTTTATGTGATTTTCTAGCTCTTTTTTTCTTTGACTGAATGTTGCATTTCTAAGGAGAGACTATCTTATACCATGGAAGTTCTGATATTTTATTTAGCAATTTATTTCCTCAATGCTAAAAAGGAAGCAAGGATGCCATCTTTTATTTCCTAGCTTACAACTTCTACCTTGCATTTTTTTGGACCAGCCTGCAAAGAAGTGCTGGAATAAAAACTAGACTGCTGCCAGGAACATCCATTTCAGGATTTGATTGTCAAATGCACCTTGGATCTTGCTAATATGGCAACAAGATAAAAGCCTTTTTTATGTATATATTTATTATGTTTTATCAATAGGAATAAAATACAAAGCATAAAAACAAAATAGAATAAAAAACATACATCCAACAGGAAGAAGAAGAAGAAGAAGAAGAAGAAGAAGAAGAAGAAGAAGAAGAAGAAGAAGAAGAAGAAGAAGAAGAAGAAGAAGAAGAAGAAGAAGAAGAAGAAGAAGAAGAAGAAGAAGAAGAAGAAGAAGAAGAAGAAGAAGAAGAAGAAGAAGAAGAAGAAGAAGAAGAAGAAGAAGAAGAAGAAGAA
>NW_015388319.1:143325-160810 GCF_001527695.2 Protobothrops mucrosquamatus | reverse complement strand
CTCTTCATTAGACTAGACATACCCAATTCCAGCAACCGTTCCTGATATGTTTTAGCCTCCAGCCCCCTGATCATCTTTGTTGCTCTTCTCTGTACTCTTTCTAGAGTCTCAACATCTTTTTTACATGGTGGTGACCAAAACTGGATGCAGTATTCCAAGTGTGGCCTTAACAAGGCATTGTAAAGTGGTATTAACGCTTCACGTGATCTTGATTCTATCCCCCTGGATATCTGACAGAGAAAAGTTCTCTGGATTCAGTTTCTCTTCCGGGATGCCCAATTGGGAGTTTTTGCTTGTTCACCAGCTATAGTGGGGGGGGGGGGAAATAGTTGCATTCCTTCCTCTTCGTATGATAATTCCTTACACACCAGATCGGCAAAGGAGATAAGGTCACTCAAGAAAAACATTCCTGGCATGTTGAGAGCATCTAAAGAGGTTTCGATAAACTGAACGAAATGCTTTAAAGCTCCACCGACGATAAGTTGCTGGTTCTGAACTGGATTTTCTGAATTCATTTTCTTAACACTTCCTTGCTACCCAACAGGGAAGTTTTGTGATAACAGTGACTCTAGAATGAGGTTCATTGCTTTGAACCCAACCCAATATAGGTGAATCTGTTCAACTCTCTTTTGCATGCAAAGATCTATGTCAGGGGTGTCCAGTCTTGGTAACCTAAGACTTGGCAACTGTGGGAAGTCAGAGCCCCAGAGAAGGAAATATTAAAAGGGCAGAAATATATATTTCCTCAAAAGTATTTTAAAAGGCAGAAACCAACTTTGGCTCCAAATCTATCTCTGCCCCAAGCAAGACCTAGCCCCATACAGATGCAGATGTAAAACCATCAGAAAGTTGAAGCCAGAGCAATCAAGAAGATAAAGAGAAAATCTCCATGCCCCACCCAAACTCTAGGAGTCATTAGCCCCATCACCTGGGAAGCAGGATATGATAATAGGATTAAACCACAGATATCAAGGCCTAGAAAAACACTCAGGAATAGCCTCAAAGTTCATGCCACAGGAACAGGAAACTATTCCAAACAGGGCTAGAGGGGGTATAAAAACCTTCTACCCATGTGCTCAGTCTCTTTTTTCTTCTCCTCTGCTCCTTCTTGCAAGGACCATCTTTCTTCTGCAATAAACTGTAACCTTCTTCCCAAAGCAGTCGCCATGTTTGCTTATTTATTCCCGGCTTGGATGAACCAGGATGAAGACTTACTTCTATCAGCAACTGACTCAGATTTATGACGGTTGTAGTGCCCCAGAGTCATGCAATCACCTTCTGCAACCTTCTGACAAGCAACATCAATGGGGAAGCCACATTCTCTTAACAACCATGTTCCCAACTTAGCTTAACCCAGGGGTCTTCAAACTTGGCAACATTTAAGACTTGTGGACTTCAACTCCCAGAATTCCTCAGCCAGCCAGGGCTGGCTGAGGAATTCTGGGAGTTGAAGTCCACAAGTCTTCAGGTTCTGACTTAACCACTGCAGTAAGGTTGTAAAATGGGGCAAAATTCACTTAACAATTGTCTTGCTTAGCAACGAAAATTTTGTCAAGGACTACCTGTATATAGTTTGGGAAATGTTAGAAGCTGTAGGAAAACAGGGACACTTTTTCCCCCCCTTCTCTCTTCCTTCCAGCAATAAAACACATTATGACATCTATAGTTAGAGCTTTGCAGAAGGGGGAAAAAAATAACGCATTTCTTAGGAGAACCATTTACTTTTGCATGCGTCTGCTCCGAGTTTAATTTTTCATACCCCTGACTTGAAAAAAAGGACCACAGGGAGGAGCATATATGAGCCAGCAGTTTTAAATCTGTTGCAGATGTGCTCCGAGTGTGGTTTGGGGACCAGAACGCGAAGGAAAGAGTTGGTCTTTCATTTGTTTCCTGTAGAAAACCTTTCCAAATATGACGTTACTTGTAGGGGAGAAGTTACACACAGGGTGTAGCTCTACGCTGCAGTTTGCAGGAATAAATATTGTGATTGCTTTTTTTTTGCTTTTTCGCTCTCCAAAGCTGCATATTACAGCCAAAGTGCTTGGAAAGTGAGTCCTCCTCGTTTCAATATTGATGGAGAACAGCTTTCCTCTAACTTAATTCTCTCCAGATGAGCTGGATGCAACTCCCACCATGATCCAAGTAAGCCTCAAAGAAAGATGAAACCTCCAATTGCACCTCCCCCCATCTTGCAAGACATCAACATGAAATGATTCTTCTTCTTCTTCTTCTTCTTCTTCTTCTTCTTCTTCTTCTTCTTCTTCTTCTTCTTCTTCTTCTTCTTCTTCTTCTTCTTCTTCTTCTTCTTCTTCTTCTTCTTCTTCTTCTTCTTCTTCTCCTCCTTCTCCTTCTCCTTCTCCTTCTCCTTCTTCTCCTCCTCCTTCTTTTTCTGCTTCTTCTTTCTATGCTTCTTCTGATGCTTCTTCTAATGTTTCTTCTTCTGATGCTTTTTCTTTTGATGCTTCTGATTTTTCTCCTGTTTCTGATTCTTCTGATGCCTCCTCCTCCTCCTCTTCTTTTCATCTTCTCCTTCTCCTCCTTCTCCTCCTCCTCCTCCCCTCCTCCTCTTCTTCTTCTCCTCCTCCTCCTCCTCCTCCTCCTCCTCCTCCTCCTCTTCTTCTTCTTCTTCTTTTTCTTCTCCTTCTCCTCCTTCTTTTTCTGCTTCTTCTTTTGATGCTTCTTCTGATGCTTCTTCTGATGCTTCTTCTTCTGATGCGGTTTCTTTTGATGCTTCTGATTTTTCTCCTGTTTCTGATTCTTCTGATGCCTCCTTCTCCTCCTCCTCCTCCTCCTCCTCCTCCTCCTCCTCCTCCTCCTCCTTCTTTCTTCTTTTCATAGAGCAAAATGGATGTCACCAGCACATTCTGAGTCCATTGGTAAAATTAGGATGGCAGAGATTTTCCCAGCCCACCTTCAATATCTCTCCAGGGAAAATACATGGGAAAATCCCATTGAGGTGAAAACCCACTCAGTGTTAGGGTCAGTGTCATGGGCTAATTGGAAGATGTAACTTGTGACTGCAAGATAAGGGAGGGGTTTAGCAAGAAAAGTTAGATGCCAGCAAGAGGAATTCAGATTCTGGCATAAACCTCCATGATGTGCCGTCAATTTATAACACTGTTAATAAAGACTTTAGGATAAACATGCCTAAAAGTTCTTTGAAGTGTTTCATTAGTCGGAGCCATGACAGTTAGGTTGTCATGGACTGAGAGAGAAAAATGGAGGTTGCCAATGGTTTCCTAAAGTATTGGTATGGTTAGGAAGGTGGAGACTTTTCAGGCCCTCTTTATCTATGTTTCTGGGTAAAATCCATTGGAAAATTCCAATGGAGGGCAAACCTACTTAAGGTTAGAGTAGGTCTCCATGAACAAAATGGATGTCAAAATGGAAGGAAGGAAGGAAGGAAGGAAGGAAGGAAGGAGAGGGGGAAGGAAGAAAGAAGATGGGGAGGAAGGAAGGAAAAGAAGGAAGGAAAGGAAGGAAGGAAGGAAGGAAGGTAGGAAGGAAGGAAGGAAGGAAGGAAGGAAGGAAGGAAGGAAGGAAGGAAGGAAACATAAACAAGAGGTCCACTGTAACAGCCTCTAAAGATCTGAGCAAGCCTGATCTTGGATAGTAAACTCATCTACTACAGGTAGTCCTTGACTTACCACAGTTCATTTAGTGACCGTTCAAAGTTACAACATCACTGAAAAAAGCAACTTATGATCATTTTTCACACTTTCAACTATTGCAGCATCCCGATGGTCACATGATCCAAATTCAGACGCTTGGCAACTGACTCGTATTTATGACGGTTGCAGAGTCCCCGGAGGGTCACGTGAGCCCCTTTTGGTGACCTTCTGACAAGCAAAGTCAATGGGGAAAGCCGGATTCACTTACCAACCATGGGGCTAACTTAACAACTGCAGTGATTCATTTAACAACTTCGGCAATAAAGTTTGTAAAACGGGGCAAAACTCCCTTAATCCATGTCTCGCTTAGCGACAGAAATGTTGGGCTTAATTGTGGTCGTAAGTCGAAGACTCCCTGTACAGGACAGGTATTATAGAGAAGGATCTTCCCTCAGCCTCAGTCTCTATTGATATTTTGGGAACAGGAGATTTAACCGTTTTTCCTGAGTAGCTGACAGGCGACTTCTTGTTGAAGGAGATGACCCGTAGATGCCTCAATATCAAGCTATATAAAACTTTATAAATTAAAGTCAAGACTTGAAATGGCCTTTTCCTGCCGTCCAGTCCTAGCCAAGAATCCCCTGGGCACAGACCTACTTTCTCCCATAAAGTTCAACCGTTTCAAGAGACCAGCAGAGAATGTCAGCATCAACTCCACTTTGCTTGGGTGCAACCTCAGTCAATCAGAATAAAGCTGGAAGGGACCTTGGAGGTCTTCTAGTCCAACCCCCTGCTCAAGCAGGAGACCCTATACCATTTCAGATAAACAGCTGTCCAATCTCTTCTTAAAAGCCCTGAGTGATGACACACCCACAACACTCTGATGTTCTCAGGGCTGACCACCTCTCCTTCCTATTCTTTGTTTCCTCAAAAGATAATCCCCTACAATGGAACAATTAACCAGTGGAACAGCTTGCCACCAGAAGTCCTGGGTGCTTCATTGCTGGAGGTTTTTAAGAAGAGGCTAGACAGTCACTTGTCTGAGATGGTACATGATCTCCCACTTGAGCAGGGGGCTGGACTAGAAGACCTCCAAAGTCCCTTCCAACTCTGTTCTTCTCAATGGGAAATGAAACAGACCCGTTAAACTGTACACAATAGGTCACCTATTTGACCCCCTCTTTTTTGTGGCAGCCCCTCAAATACTGGAAGACTGCTATTATGTCACCCTTAGTCCTTCTTTTCACTGGACTTCCCATGAGTCCAGGTTTCATTCTCTTGCTGCTGAAAGTTTTCTAAATCTCTTCCTCCATTTAGACTGGAACCCACCAACTTGATTGACAGAACCTGTTCAGCTATTATGTAATTTGTGCCTGTTTGTCAGTTCTGTTGTTGTTTATTCAGAAAACCATGGCTTAAAGCCCATAAACAAAAAGGGGCTTGAGTTCTTTGGAATGGCAAGTGTGTGTTTATGCTTCGCTTGAGGTCCGTTGTTTCTTGTCCTGCCTTCTGGTGCTCTGGAGAACAGGTTACCCCCTCCTCTTTGTGGCAGCCCCTCAAATACTGGAATACTGCTATCATGTCCTCTCCCCCAGTCCTTCTTTTCTCTAGACTGGCCATACCCAATTCCTGCAACCATTCTTTGTATGTTTTAGCCTCCAGCTCCCTAATCATCTTAGTTGCTCTTCTCTGCACTTTTTCCAAAGTCTCAACATCTTTTTTGTAATGTGGTGACCAAAACCGGATGCAGGATTCCAGGTGTGACCTCACTAAGGCTTCATAAAGCGGTACTAACACTTCACGTGATTTTGATTCTATGCCTCTGTTTCATCCTATTTCTTCCTGTCTTGGCCCTAAAGCATCCCAATGTAGTTGGATGATGGGCATTCGGTTGTATCTTCTCAACCTTTGGCCTCTAGGAAATAAACTAGTCAAAGTTAGCATAAGGATTCCCATCTGTACACTTCCTCCTTAACACTGGTTGTGTTTGATCACTCTGATGTTCTCAGGGTTGACCACCTCTCCTTCCTACTCTTTGTTTCCTCAAAAGATAATCCCCTACAATGGAACAGATATCATGTTAAGCTTCAGATGGTAGAGCAGATAACATGACCTTCAATTCTTTTACTCAGACTACAGCGAGATAAGGCGCTTGGGCTATCTAAATGCAATTTCCTAAAAAGAAAAAAAAAGAAAAAAAGATATTTGTCTTTTTTTAAAAGATAAGCCTCCAGTTAAAGCTATAAACCCAGTCACCTGGACTTCAGCTAAGAAATGTCATTATTCCTGCTGGTGCCACTTGTAATCTCATTTTTCTGCTATATAGTTCAAGGCACCGTGCAGAGTTTAACTTGCCTGTCTCCATCTTATCCTCCTGACAATCTTAAGAAGATGCCACAACAATCAATGTAGCTCAGCCAAGGTACTTTACCTTAACTTCTACCATATCTCTAATTAAATCTCTCCTTGGCTTCTCTCTCTCTCTCCTCTCTCTCTTTATTCTCTATCTTCTCTCTCTTTATCCTCTCTCTCTCTCTCTATCCTCTCTATTCTCTCTCTTTATTCCCCTTCTATCTTTTCTCTCTCTATCCTCTTTTTATCCTCTCTCTTTATCCTCTCTCTCACACACACTTTATTCTTTCTCTCTCTCCTTCTCTGTCCTCTCTCTCTTTCTCTCAAGACCTGGTTCACGTTCAGTTTCACAACTAGAAGATCAAAAGTGTACGTTTCTCCTATGGAGAAGACCACGAATGTGGTCTTGTCTTTCTCAATCTTAGATCTTCTGCGAATATTTTAGATGTCCCTAGCCCTGCACTCTTCTGGACAGAGAGCGCCAATGTTATTTCTGGGATCTGTTGGAGCCTGTCCCAGCTTGGGAGTCAACGGCCACACCGCTGGGACCACTTTGGCCTTGACTTTCCACATCCTAATTCCTTCATTTCCTGGTCCTTCTCTAGCTTCTTATACTCCTGCTTCCTGTTGTTGCTTTCACTTGGCATGTCTATTATCTATCAACACTGCTGTCTCCTGGTCCTTGTCTACTACCACAGTGTCTGGTTGATTGGCTAGCACCTGTCTGGAATGGATGAAGAGCAATGGAACCCTTCAATTACAGACAATACCAATAATCATCTTAATATGCTGACCATTTTCCATTGGGTGGCCATGCTCCTTTGCAGCAAAAACAAGTGTCTTATGGTCTCCTTGTAATTTGCCAAAGCTTTGGTAGATCACCACCATTTCTTTAGATGCATCACGGATTGGCCTACAAAAGGTGTATTAGATATCTATATGGCTATTATGGAGAAAAGAAGAAACAGAGAGGAAGAAATGATAAAAGAAGCTATATATGAAGAACAATTGCAGGAACTGAGTGTATCTAGTTTAATTAAGAGAAGGACTAGGGCAGGCACATCAAACTGCTGGTCCATGGGCCAGATGCATCACGTCGAAACCGCACCCACCCCATTGCTGGCAATGGGGAAAAAGTCACGATACGTCACGCAACATCACGTGACGTCGCGAGTTTGACATGCCTGGACTAGGGGAAACATGATAGCAGCGTCGCAATATTTGAGGGGCTGCAACAAACAAGAGGGGGTCAACCTATTCTCCAAAGCACCTGAAGGCAGAACAAGAAGCAATGGATGGAAACTAACCAAGGAGAAATTTCCTGACAGAACAATTAATCAGTGGAACAACTTGCCTCCAGAAGTTGTGGGGGTTGGACTAGAAGACCCCCAAATCCCCTTCCAACTCTGTTATTCTGTTAAAGAGATGAGAGGAATTGCTTCTGGTGACTACAAATGAAGCAGTAGCTGGGTGTGATCCAGGCACTGTTGCATCACACAGCTGCGGTGATATAAAATCCTTGCCTTTTTTAAATTTATGGGAAATAATATTAAATCTCCTCGTGAGTTCCAGCCCAACTGTTTTGCACGGCATTATTCCTTAGAACCAAGAACATCTTGGAGACTTGAGGTGTTCCTCCACCGACTTTTGGATTTTGCTGTTCTTAATTTTCATCCAAATTATTCCTTGGCAGTTGTTAACGTTCCTGTTGTGCAAGCTTGAGTGGCATTGATCCACTCTCCGTACAGTCCACAAGAGAGTGGCTAGACTATCTATGCTACATTGGAGATGGCTTAGCTTGCAGCTGGAGGCAAGAAGTTTTTCTTCTACAGGTAGTAGATGGTTCCTGGAAATCAGCATGACCAGTCAACCTGTTTTTAACATTACTACAAGTAGCCCTTGACTTACAACATTTTCTCTAATTACCGTTCGAAATGACAACAGTGCTGAAACAGGGACTTATGACTGTTTTTCACACTTATGACCATTGCAGCATCCCTGTGGTCACGTGATCAAAATTCAGATGCTTGGCAACCGGTTCCTATTTATGACGGTCGCAGTGTCCTGGAGGGTCAGTGATTTCTCACTGGTAAAGAGAATGACCTCACTTGATTTCAGCGATAAGTAAAAGCAGATTTTTAAAAAAAATAATTAATGAATTAAGCAGGGCAGAGTCAAACAAATTAGGTAGGTAAAACCACTGAGCTTAGACTTCTGCTTTCAAAATATGGGTTTCTAGTGCTCTGCTCGCATGCTTTTCATTCTTAGGACACAAATTCTGCGACACGGTGTCTTGAATTAAACAGATAAGGTCAATTTGGCACGCAGCACAGAGTAGGCGGGAAAGTGCATTGTAAAGGGTACAGTGCTGAATTTTTTTGAAGCGTTCTAATTTTTCTAGCCATCAAACAGCCCAATTATATCCTGAAAGAGTCATCCAGTTAGTTCCACTGCAGGAAAGCATGGCGGGTGAACAGATCAGAAGATTAGCTTATTGTTGGATATGCAAATCTTACTGGCTTGTATTTCCGACTGGCCTAGCTGTAAATGTCAGAAAAAAGAAAAAAAAGGAGATATGTCCTTAAAACACCACAGGCTACAGCAACTAAACTGAATCCCAATTGTTCTGTGTTTAAGAGCATGTTGTAGAAAAGTGACAAAGTGTGTGCTTTCTGGGAAGCACAAGAAGGCTTCAAAGTACGTGTGTGGTTCACACAGTACACAACAGACCATGATTTCAGTTTAAATGAATAACAGATCATTTTGAGCTGAGATGAATATTATGAGGATGCTAGTGGAGACTGACTTGCTAATTTATCATGTTTACACAGACAGCTGGGACTAAATTTCCCAGCAAACGCAGTAGCTGACATACAGGTGGTCCTCAAGTTACGACAGCAATGGAGCCTTGCCATATTACAGTCATTAAGTCATAAGTTATAAAATGGATCAGTCACATGGCTGACCAGGTTTTATTACCGTTTTTCCCCCCCGTGGTCATTAAGCAAAGGCTGTGCTTGTTAAGTGTAGGAGATGACTAGGCTGACCCGAGGGAGGGAGGGGTCAAACGAGTCATCAGTCTCAAGTCCCTTCGTGCCCACAAGAGATCTAAGTCCAGCCCACTGCAAATTCCTTATCTCCCGCTAGCTTTCCCTGGCTGTTAGTAGTTCAGGTTCTTGTAAAGAGCTTAAGCTTGCAATAAATCTTTATACCCATTGGAGCTGCCTGAATCTCCTAATTTCTAAGTAAACCCATTGTTTGCTCTAATGTAGTTTTGCCAAAAATTGCAATTGCCAGTTTTCGGAAAAACCATCGTAAAACATGGTCACGTGACTGCGAACAGCCGTATATTCAGTCATGTTGCTGAGGGCCCGACAGGTGGTTCTCATGACCTCAGGAAGTAGGGCCTGACCATTGGAAATTTGGATCTGTATTGTAATCCCCTTCTTTAAGCAGGCTGTAACTTCAAGTGGTCACTAAGTGACCAGTTGTAACTCAAGAACCACCTTTATAGGCTGGGGCAGGGGTAGGCAACCTTGGCTCTTTTATGACTCGTGGACTTCAACTTCCAGAATTCCTGAGTCAGCATAGCTGACTCAGGAATTCTGGGAGTTGAAGTCCACGAGTCATAAAAGAGCCAAGGTTGCCTACCCCTGGGCTGGGGTACTGCAAGATTATTTTTCCATGAAACTATTATTTCATTTTTGTCTCTGTACAATCGGTAACTGGAGTCTCTGAAGGAGCAGAAATAAAATAGGAAACTTTTCATAAGCAACTGATGGATAATAAATCCTTGCAGAAACATGTACTCTATAATCAGATTTAACACTCTTGATATATATACCTTCGAGCAGATTCATAACATACTTTGTACTGGCACGTACATCTCTTATTTATAGCTGAACGCATTAATGTCTTGGAATGACAATGCTGTGGCGGTACATTACATATTATCCTAAACTACGGTTTATATAACCATGGCTTGCTGTTTCAGCTACTTGGCTGGGTTCACACACATCAGCCATCAATCATCATTTAAAACCCCCAGCAGCTGGATGCATAGGACAGAGGCAAGCCCAAAGCGAAGAAGCCACATTATAACCTAGCATTTGTACCAAGCCATTATCTGGGAATTATCATCCCATGCAGGTTTATGAACCTAATGTCACTCTCAAAAGAACTGGATTCCCACGACCGACTAAAAAGAGAATTGGCTGTTTAAGATAAGATAACCTTTATTGTTTTTTTTACTGTGGGCACAACGGCACGCATCAAAAATGAAATTTAGTTGCCCACTCTCAAAGTGAAACACATACATGACACACACCTAAAACATACTATGTACTATGTTTAGACCTCAAACAAAGCCTAAACACACACTTCCCATTCCGAACAACTGAAGCCCCTTTTTGTTTATGGGCTTTAAGCCATGGTTTCCTGAATACACAACAACAGAACTGACAAACATGCAAAAATTGCATAATAGCTGAACACGTTCTGTCAATCAAGTCGGTGAGTTCCAGTCTAAATGGAGGAAGAGATTTAGAAAACTTTCAGCAGCAAGAGAATAAAACCTGGACTCATGGGAAGTCTAGTGTCTAGAGGGTGACATAATAGCAGTCTTCCAGCATTTGAGGGGCTGCCACCAAGAAGAGGGGGTCACGTTATTCTCCAAAGCACCAGAGGGCAGGACGAGAAACAATGGTTGGAATCTGATCAAAGAGAGAAGCAACCTGGGATTAAGGAGACACTTCCTGACAGTGAGGACAATTAACCAGTGGAACAGCTTGCCACCAGAAGTCTTGGGTGCTTCATTGCTGGAGGTTTTNATTTGAGGGGCTGCCACCAAGAAGAGGGGGTCACGTTATTCTCCAAAGCACCAGAGGGCAGGACGAGAAACAATGGTTGGAATCTGATCAAAGAGAGAAGCAACCTGGGATTAAGGAGACACTTCCTGACAGTGAGGACAATTAACCAGTGGAACAGCTTGCCACCAGAAGTCTTGGGTGCTTCATTGCTGGAGGTTTTAAAGAAGAGGCTAGACAGTCACTTGTCTGAGATGGTACATGGGCTAGAAGACCTCCAAAGTCCCTTCCAACTCTGTTCTTCTCAATGGGAAACGAAACAAACCCATTAAACTGTACACAATAGGTCACCTAGCCGGGTTTATTTCAGGACTTGTTCTCCCCATGCGCAACTTTTTTTTAATGCCACGGAGAAATCAAACCAGAACTGGCTTAGCACATCTTCTGAACACGTTCAATGTCCTTGGTCAAGCCACATGGTTTTTTTAGGAGGAACTATACCCAAATAAGCCTGCTTTGGTTCAATGGCTTCTGGTTACTGTCCTAGACACTTATATTCAGCTGCTATCTTTTCGCAAGCAAGTCTAGGGTTGAACCTGCCCTGATGCCTCCAGGCAGAGTTGGTGCTATCAACTTAAGATAAGTCTCTGAACACTGGATGCTCTGCTGTGTTGCCATGCTTGAAAATGCCTTCCTCGTCTAGAAAAATGTTAGTTGTGCAGCTGATTCCTCTTGCTTGACAACTGCACGTAGTTGTTGCTGGAAACAACTTAGCACCAGCAGCAGAATCTCCAAGAGAGGGTTCTATCATATAAGACAGATTCAAGTTAAGAAACGGGAAGATCCCTCTTGCCGTGCCAGTTCTCTATGGCTGCATTTCTCTTGTACTAAACCATTATTAGTTTAATTGTGGTGTCAACCTCCAGCTCTTGTTGCAAGGACAAGAATTTTCTCGACTGGGAACTGAATTTTATAATAAAATCAGCAGAAGCAGCAGCAGCTTCTGAGGCCACAGAGGACATGGTGATGATGTGTCCTGGAGAAGGAAGGATTTTGTGGTTAGGAAGTTGGAGGTAGACAAAAAACAACGTAAATCAAAGTTTTGTTATCTAACACAGAGATCCCCAATCTTTTGGGGACCAGGGATCGGTTACATGGGGAGAGGTTTTTCCGCGGACCGGAGGGAGTGTGTGGTTTTGTGTACTGACTGCATCCCGCGGATGGGACTTTGTGCGGCCCGGTTGCTGGCGTGCCGCGGCCCGGTACCGCTCAACGGACCGGGGGTTGGGGACCCCTGATCTAACCTAAATCAAACTCTGTTATCTAAGACAGACTTCCCCAATGTTTCCGGCTTTGTGGACCGGCGTGTGGTGGAAGAGGAGATGGTTCCACCCAAGCAACCGGCGTGCACACACACGAGTGGCGTGCACGCACGCCTGCCGCTTACTTAAATGTCTGATAAAATGGTCATAAGTCACTTTTTTTGCAATGCTGTTGCAACTTTGAACAGTCACTTTGAACCGTCGTGTCGAGGACTAGCTGTGTATGGATCCCAATTGGTTATAGCAGGGGTGTCAAACTCAATTTCATTGAGGGCCGCATCAGCATTGCGGTTGCCCTCAGAGGGGGCGGGGGGGTGTGGCCTACTGGGTGGGTGTGGATGGAGTGGGTGTGGCCTACTGGGTGAGCATGGCCAGCTCTACATTATTCACGTCAAGGGTGCCTGTGGGGGCCTGGGCAGGAGTGGGACAGATCTGAGGGTCTCTGGCAGAAAGGGGTGGGACCAGGGCAGAGCCCATCAAGCCGGATATGTGAAGTAGGCGAGGGCCATTTGCTGGCCACTTCCAGGCGATGGTGCATTTCTTCATTCCTCACAAAGGGTGACACCTCCCCAGCATGCACCCAGGGGGTGGGGCCGACGTGGCAGGGGCTGGTTCCTCGCTGTTTCCAGACGGCCTTATGGAGCTAAGACTGAATGCATTTCAGCATAGATGGCCACCACAAAATTGTACATTGGCTCCCGGCCGGCCTGGGCCAGGGCCAAGGCAGCCGGGGCCGTTCCCTCACTGTTTCCAGGATGGCTTCGCGGGCCACATGAAACCACTTTGTGGGCTGCATCCGGCCCCGAGCCTTGTGTTTGACATGTCTGGGTTATAGCATCACAATGTGATTGTTTATAAATATGTTAACTCTTGCTGTTCACCTCCCTCCAAATTTATGGGCAGAAGTGGTCAAAAACCTGACCTGGTACACCTGGTACCTCAAAAATGCTCTTTGTGTCCTCAGTCCTAAAAACCTTGCCCACCCCAGAATGAAAAAAAATTATCTCCGACTAAAGCCTTACATTTTTTTCAAATATCTGTGAAATCGGGATCTCTGCCAATAATTTGCCTCTGAGTTCACACTAAGAAATTCAAGCAACACAAGTTGTTTGTTTAGTTTTTTTTGTCCAGAGCAGATAATTTTAAACGATTCAACATATATCCAGGTGGAGGATCAATACTCACCATTTGGAGCCTGAGTGATTTCACAACAATTTTAAAATATTTATAACACCTGCTTTTCTTGCACGTTCATTCTCAAAGCTGTGTAGGAAATTTTTAAAAAATGTTTTGACAAGCAGTCAAGGGGGGGGGGAACCAGATTCATTTAATGTCTGCTTGATTAACAACTACAGTGATTCATTTAACAAAAATGTGATAAACTCAAGCACTAGTCACTCAAGCAATGGGACATTCAGATCCTAATTGTGTAAGTCAAGGACTATCTATACCTCATTTTCCTAAAGATTTCCTTGGCTCAGTTTCAACATATACTAACTCCGATTGGAACTGGAAATGAAAGTTCAAATGGAACGGAAGTAAGACTTCTCAGTCAGAGTAGAGCTGGAAGGGACCTTGGAGATCTTCTAGTCCAACCCCCTGCTCAAGCAGGAAACCCTATAGCATTCCAGACTGATGGCTGTGCAGTCTCTTCTTAAAAACCTCCAGTGATGGAGAAAGGAGGGAGGGAGGGAAAGAGGGAGGGAGGGAAGGAGGAAGGAAGGAAGGAAGGAAGGAAGGATAGCAGAATAACAAAGTTGGAAGGGACCTTGGAGGTCTTCTAGTCCAACCCCCTGCTCAAGCAGGAGACCCTATATCAGTGATGGAGAACCTTTTAGAGACCGAGTGCCCAAACTGCAACCCAAAACCCACTTGTGTATCATTCGGTGCTGGCCCATTGGATGGCTGTGGCCAATTGGGTGGGCATGGCCCATCGGGTGGGCATGGCTGCAGCGCTAACGGCAGATTGGGTGGGACTAAAAAGTTCAATCAATCAATTCCAACTTTGCGTTTGTTTTTTTTCCCCCGCGAGAAGTTAAAATTGATTGATTGATTGAACCTCTCTTTTTTTTTTGCACACGGTGACGGAGGCCTAAAGTGAAAAGGTTTTATAAAACCCAGCTGAAGGCCTAGGACTGGGGCGATGGCACGCGTGCCCACAGAGAGGGATCTGCGTGCCACCTGTGGCACACGTGCTATAGGTTCGCCACCACGACCCTATATCATTCCAGACTGTGCAGTCTCTTCTTAAAAACCTCCAGTGTTGGAGCACCAACAACTTCTGAAGGCAACTTCTATTCCACTGTTAATTGTTCTCACTGTTAGGAAGTTTCTCCTTAATTCCAGGTTGCTTCTCTCCTTGGTTAATTTCCACCCATTGTTTCTTCTCTTGCCTTCTGGTGCTTTGGAAAATAAGTTGACCCCCTCTTCTTTGTGGCAGCCCCTCAAATACTGGAATACTGCTATCATGTCACATCTAGTCCTTTTTTTTAGACTGGCCATACCCAAATCCTGCAACCGTTCTTCATATGTTTTAATCTCCAGACCTTTAATCATCTTAATTGCTCTTCTTTGCATTTTTTTTTACAACAATCAATCAGAACAGAGCAGGGAGGGACTTTGGACCATGGAAGTCTTCTAGTCCAACCCCCTGCTCAAGCATCAACATCTTTTTTGTAATGTGATGACCAAAACTGGATGCAGAATTCCAAGTTTGGCCTTACTAAGGTAAGACCACACCTGGTCTAATATACTACTGCAGGGGTCTTCAAACTTGGCCCTTTTATGACTTGTGGACTTCAACTCCCAGAAATCCTCAGCCAGCGCTGCTGGTTGAGGAATTCTGGGAGTTGAAGTCCACAAGTCATAAAAGGGCCAAGTTTGAAGACCCCTGTACTACTGTATATGCAGGCATGGTTGATCTAGGTTTAAGCAGTCCCATGAAGAGGGATCAAAATCTTGATTTACAAGTACAGCTACTTTTCAGACAACATGGTTAAGATGACCTAGTTTATACCAGTGTTTGGCAACATGGATTTCAAATCCCCCGAATTTCCAGCTAACATGAAATCACATTTCTTAAAGTTGCCCAGTGTTTTTTTTTGGGGGGGGGGGAAGGGGAGGAAACCCCACCAATTTATACAAGATACTAAACTTGACCAATTTTACATAGTTTGTGTTTTAAAAAGTAAGACTATTTTCAAAGTTCACTTTTAGAGATTTCACCCATGTGGTTTTCAGGGCAATAATAAAGATTAGATGTCAATGCTTTACTTTGAAGGACTCCTTTTGGGAGAGGGAAAAAACAACCCAACCCTTCCAGTTTAATCTAGAGTCCAATTTCCCAGCAAGCTGCAGGCCGCAATCAGGCCCGATTTTCCTTACTTTCGCTTTCGGTTTCACACTGGTGCCTTAGCTTCTGGTTCAGGGTGAGGCGGGAACCTAACGGGAACCTAAAACACGGCTTCTTTTACCGCACAGGTGTGAGAACAGCCTCGGTTTAGGAACCAGCCACAAAGTCCTGGGCAGATCGAGATTAAATCCACCGGCAGCTACGCCAGAAACTTCAGTGGAGCTGCCATCCAAACGGGGCACACAGCCCCGTCTCTCTGCCCGAGGCAGCGATGGTTGTATTAGCGTGCGCGTGCGGATGAGCGTGAAACGGAGGGAAATCTCAGCCTTACGGTCTGGAGCAGGGCTTTTCAACCAGTGGTACGGGTACCACCTGTGGTACGTTGGCACCTGGCAGGTGGTACGCGACCATCCTAGGAAAGTGGTAGTGGGGGAGGGGAGTGAGCTGAACCGGTGGCAGCACCGCACAAGCCTGAGCGAGAGACGGCTGGAGCTGCAGGGCTGTCAGGGCTCAGCGGAAGCGCCAGGATCAGTGCCGCTTTCCAGCTGATCGGTGCTTCTTCGGGGCTGTCAGGGTTCAGTGGAAGTGCCAGGATCAGCACCAGGCTCCAGCTGGAGCTCGGTGCTGATCCCGGCGCTTCTGCTGAGCCCAGAAGAAGCACCGATCAGCTGGACTGTAGCAGCATTTCCAGGGTCTTGTCCAGATGCTTGGCAACTGATTCATATTTATGACGGCCACAGTGTCCCAGGGTCATGTGAAGTGACCAAAACCTGCTGCAACCACCTAGCAGATGGGGGGAATAAAAACCAAACACCCCCCACCCCACCCCCGTTGCCAATCCTCAACAGAAATGCTCACAACAATGAAAACCTCGGACAGGAGGAAGAGTGCCGCCGGGCGGGCAGGCAGGTATCTTGCTCGGCTGTGACTTGGGGGGCACTTTTTTCAGTGCCATTGTAACTCCGAACAGTCACTAAGCGAACTATTGTAAGTCGAGGACTACCTGTACTTTATCACTTTTTCCCTTTTTCTTTTTTTTTTGGTCATCAAGTTTTTGGCACCTTGCTAGGCGACTGGTGGTCCTCGGATGTTGCCGTATCCTAAAAGTGGTACAATGGGTGACAAGGTTGGAAAAGCCCTGGTCTGGAGGAAAGGCAGGATAGGAATCCCACCAGCCAAGGAAAACTCGCATCCCGCGGAACAAATACCCGCGTGAGGGGGAGGGGCTCCGCGTAACGGGGCTGGGAACCCCTACTCCAGCCCTTAAACCTACAGTAAAGAGCAGGAGGGACGGAAGGGAAACCGGTTCACACGTTCCCAGCCAAGCAGCTCTCGCATCCACGCGCAAGAATCCACGCGCAAGATCCCCTTGGCTAGGAACGTGTGAACCGGTCCCCCTCCGCCCATTCTGCTCCTGCTGCAGCTTTAAGGGCTGGAAGGAGGGAGGGAGGGAGGGAGGGGGGTCCCAGCCCCGTTTCGCGGAGCCCCCACCCCCGGGGGGGGGAAAGAAGGCGGAGGCGCGCCCCCGCGGCAGACCCGGGAGCGCGCGCGGGAGCGCGCGGGAGCGGCGGCTGTAACCCGAGCGCAGCCGGACGGGCGCGCCACTCGAGCCGAAGCAAGCCGGCTGGCCAGGCGCAGGATCGGAGGGAGGAGCCGGCCGGAGAGTCGGCGCCCGCCTCCCCCGTCCCGAGCACCGCCGCCCTCGGCAGAAGCCGCCCCGGAGCGCCGCTGCTGCAGCTCCGTCCAGCCCGGTTCCGCAGCCGCCGTGCCCGGGGAAGTTCGGGGACGGCGCAGAGCCGCGGGCGAGGGGCTCCGAGGAGGGGGCGCTGGGAGGCGGGAGTCCGGCTGGCAGGGTCCGGCGGCGCGGCCGCTTCCTCGCTCGGCTACCGGTGAGTTTTGTCCTGGGCGAAGCGGTGAGGAGAAACTTCGGAGGTCGCCCTGCCTCCCCTCCTCCTTTCTTTTTCTTTTTCCTCTTTCCCTCCTTCCTTCCTTCCCTCCCTTTTTCTCCTCCCTCCTCCTTTTCCCTGTCTCCTTCCTTCCTTC